>NC_041391.1:8649070-8655821 GCF_002162155.2 Triticum dicoccoides | reverse complement strand
TAAATTTTTTAAAAAACAGAAAACAGAAAACAGAAAATAAGTAAAAAATGTGTGTGTGTGTATGTGTGTATGTGTGTGTACGTCGCCCCGTACGCCGCCGCCCCGTACGTACGAGTGGGGGCGCCAGCGTACGGGGCGGGGGCGGCGGCGCCGGCGCGCGGGTGCGAGAGACGTACGGGACCGCGGCGACGACGACGGACGGCGGCGGCGTTCGGGGCGGCGGCGCGAGACAACGACGACGACGGGCGGCGGCGGGGACAGCGACGACGACGACGGACGACGCGCGACGGGCGGCGACGACGGGATCGAGCGGCGCACGGCGATGTCGAGAGGTTGGAGACGAAGTGGGGAGATGTAACTGAAATTTTCGTAAGTGCTATATATATAGGATGGGCCTTTAGTACCGGTTGGAGCCACCAACCGGTACTAAAGGCCAACTTTGGCCAGGCCAAGAGGCGGGAAGAGCAGGCCTTTAGTACCGCTTGGTGGCTCCAACCGGTACTAAATGGTGATCTTTAGTATCGGTTGGAGCCACCAAACCGATACTAAAGGCCTCGCGCTGCCACACCAAAGTTTAGTCCCACCTCGGCTAATTTTTTTCAAATAATATATTTTTTATATTAAATTTCAGAAATATTATGCCGCAATTATATTTATTAAAAATATTACCCAATCGGCCTACTGCTGACCGATTGGATCCAGTCGGCCTACTGCTGGCCGATTGGCCCCCAGTCGGCCCACTGCCGGCCGATTGGATCCAATCGGCCCACTACTGGCCGATTGGCACCCAGTCTACTTTCTAGAGGCCGACAGGTGCATGCACCCATCTATCTGTTGAATAGGTATTTGAAAAATGTTGAAGAAGTATTTGAAATTTTTTTGATCATGCATATGAAAATGTTAATAAATCATTTGAAAAAAATGTTGCACAAGTATTTGAAAAATGTTGAACAAATATTTCAAAAATGTTGAATAAGTATTTTAAAAATGTTGATGATGTATATATAAAAATGTTAATCAAGCATTTGCAACAAATGTTGAAGAAGTATTTGAAAAAATGTTAAATACTTGTGCAATTTTTTCAAATACTTGTTTGCATTTTTTCAAATACTTTTTCAAATACTTGATTAATGGGTGCATGATTAATATTTTTTCAAACTACATGATTAATATGTTTTCAAATACTTGTTTAACATTTTTTGCAAATGCTTGATCAACATTTTTATATACATGATCAACATTTTTAAAATGCTTCTTTAATATTTTTCAAATACATATTCAACAGTTTTCAAATATTTATTCAACATCTTTAAAATACTTGTTCAATATTTTTTTAAATGCTTGATTAACATTTTTATATGCATGATCAACATTTTTTTTTCAAATACTTCTTCAACATTATTCAAATACCTATTCAACAGATAAATGGGTGCATGCACCTGTCACCCCAGAGGAATCATACTGGGAGCCAATCGGCTAGCAGTGGGCCGATTGGGGCCAATCGGCCAGTAGTTGGCCGACTGGATCCAATCAGCCGGTAGTGGGCCGACTGGTGGCCAATCGGCCAGCAGTAGGCCGACTGGATCCAATCGGTCAGCAGTAGGCCGATTGGGTAATATTTTTTAAAAATATAATTACGGCGTAATATTTCCGAAATTTAATATAAAAAATGTATTATTTAAAAAAAATTAGCCCCACCTCGCCGGGCGAAGGGCAGCCGCACTGGTTTATAAACCCAGCCGCGGCTACCTCTTTGAACTCATCTATATAGCAGGCTTGTGGACCTAAATTCTGCGCGCTACCCTGTGAGTCTGCTGGGCCTTTAAGGCCTGTAATTGCACGCCCGTGGCCTAGCAGGCCCACAGGGCAGCGCCCCAATTTTTTTTATAGTTTCTTTCTTTTCTGCTTTATTTTCTTCTATTTATTTCTGCGTAGTTTTTTGTATAGTTTTTTCTTTTCTGTATATTTATTTTCTTCTATTTATTTCTGAGTAGTTTTTCATCTAGTTTGCCAAAATTCAACAAAAGTTCATTTTGTAGTGATTTTCAATTTCACGGTCATTTTATATAGTTTTTTTCTTTTCAGCTATAGTTTTTTTCTGTTATTTTTTCTTTTCTGCAAAACTTGATGGTCAAAGTCTGGAGTTATAACCAAAGTTTAAAAAAAAGAAATGCCAACGTGCAATTAATTTTTGCCATAACAGAAGAAGTCCGGAGTTGTAATAAGTTATTAAAAATAAAAAAGAGGTGCAATGCTCGTTAATTTGCTTCAAGCCTTTCGGAATAGTGTAAACTGCACTGCGCATAGCTCCGTCCAGTCTACCATATTCCTGAAGGCTTGAAGCTAAGCAACGTGAGCATTGAGCCTCTTCTTCATCGTCTCTGCACTCAGGGCTTATAAACCGCTCCTAGTCCCTCTCTCTTCGCGAGGTGGGACTAAAAAACAGCTTACTAAGAAACTGTAGTACTGGTTCATCCATGAACCGGTACTAAAGGTGCTCGTGGGGCCCCAGCCTTACCTGACACAACCTCATTAGTACTAGTTCGTGGCACGAACCGATGCTAAAGGTTCGCCACGAACCGGTACTAAACAGCTCCTCTCGCCTAGCAGTTGGTGCATACTGAACGCAAAAAATATAAGAGCATTTAGATCATGATCTTATATTTCTTTACAGTCTAAATTGTCAATATGATCTTATAACATCAAAAATACTTTGATCATCAATGATCTTTGTGTGTACAATCTGAATTGTCAATATGAGTCATCAACGATTTATAAACCGATGAAGACTCATATTGCGGCCACAAATTCTACACATAGAGTTCAATGAAGACCAAGTGCTTGTGATAGTTTGAGAAATAACATATTTAAGGTGGTAAAAGGCTTGTTAGGGGAGCGAGGTGGGACTAAAAACAGCTTGCCATAACCTCATTAGTACCGGTTCGTGGTACGAACCGGCACTAAATGATGATGGTGGGGCCATAGCCTGACCGCAGGCTGACACAGCCTCTTTAGTACCGGTTCGTGGCATGAACCGGTACTAAAGGTTCGCCACGAACCGGTGCTACTGATCGCCGCCACGAACCATTAGTGCCGGCTGAAATTCAAACCGGCACTATTGTGTTTCACATTTGACCCTTTTTCTACTAGTGCTGGCAATGTCGATGTTTTCTATGTCGTTACCTTGTTGGAGGCATTGCACGGATATGTTCAGACTATTATTCAGGGTGAAAACTTTGATTCTGGCCTTTGTGGTTGGATCCGGTGACGGCGGCGCTTGAGTGTTGCTTCCTTCCTGAAGGCACTGCTATTGAAGATCATCGGCCTCCATGTGATGTTAATGGTTGGTGCGACATGGTGTCAGTTGTAGTTTGTCGATTGCTGATCTGATCTCTTTGGAGCTTTTTTCTTTTTCTTTTTCTTTTTTCCATGCCTATGCATAGCTTTTGGTCTTGTGACCTTGCTAGTTGTTGGCGTGTTTATGTGTGTGTGTGTGTGTTGGGTTGACTGTGTGCATCCTAGTTATGCAGAGACCGGGTGTGTGCTCATATTGTATCTTCTCGCTGCTTCATTTGAGCCAATAAAATTCACCCTTTATCGAAAAAAAGAACTTGACCAACAAGGACAGAGAAACTGTCGGTAACCATGTCAACCTAAAACTGCCGGCACAACTAAAGCACGGCCCACTTTCTGCTGAGGGATTGTTTTGGCGCGCGAGACTGAAATTGTATTGGGCCTAAGGGCATCTCCAGCCGCGCCCCCGAGAAGCCTCCCCAGGCCACTTTTTGAGCGCCGGCGGGCAAAAAACGCCCCACTCAGGCCCCCAAGACCTCATTTTTCGCCGGTAAAAGCAAAAGTTACAGCCGGCGAGCCCTGCCCACACCCAGGCAATCGAGGGGCTTCTGGGGGCACCGGCGCTTTGTTTTAACCAACCAAATTGGCCCATGTCAGCCACCCACCCCCTCTCTCTCCTCTCCTCTCTCTCCTCTCTTCTCTCTTTCCTTCTGCCTACCCCACGCACACACATCGAGCCGCGTACTTTGCACGCCGAGCTGCACGGGGAGGCGCCGTGGCCGACGCTCGCACCCGCCGCTCACCTGTGCGTGGCCAACGTCTGCGTGTGGCCGGGGCGGACGCCCACGCCACCGCGCCCTGCTCGCGCGGGACGGAGCTCGCTGATGAGCATGCCATCCTCGAGTTAGAGAGCCGCTCATCTGCCAGCTCCATGCCATGTCGCCCCTGTCGCCACTCGCCGAGTCAGGGTGGCGCGGCCTGGGCATGGAAGCGAGGCCGACGGTTGCAACAGCACAGGCCAGGCGCGGGCGCGAGCGCGAGGCCAACGGCTGCAGCAGCACATGCCGGGTGCGGGCGCGGGCGCGAGGCCGACGGCTGCAGCAGCACATGCTGGGCGCGGGGCGCGAGGCGAGTCCGTCCGGGCGCGCACGCATGGCGTGCCCTATTCGCGCGCTCGTCACTGCGGATGCATGGGTCAACAGCACGCCGGAGATCGTCACGCTAGCTCGCACGATGCACCTCGGAGGCGCGTGCCATGGAGTCGTGGCCAGGGTGAGGCCGGACGTGGCTGGGCGCGGCGAGTTGAGGCCGGGCCGGGCGTGGCTGGGCGCTGCTAGCTCGCGTGGGTTGCCATGAACGGGCCGGCACCCACCATGCAGCAAAGCTAGATAGCTAGCTCGCGTGGGACGCCATGCCATCCAGCGGAGCTAGCTAGCTCGAGCGGAGCTAGCTATCTCGCGTGGACGTTCATACTGCCTCGCACGGGCACGGCTGGCGGCGGCCTCCGCGCATAGCAGAACGCAGGCGCCACCGATGGCCAAGGCGGAGGAGGAAGGACGGGGTGGCTTGGGGTCGTCGTCGGCGAGCTCGAGTCCGGTGTGGTGGGCATGCCCAAAAGGTGTTTGTTGGAATGACCGGACACTGAAATTGAAAAAAAGAAGAAAAAGTGAACACCTATGGGGGGACGGCTGGGAGACGACATGCCCCAGTACCAAAAATTTCGCCGGGGCTTCCCCAAGAGGCCGAAAAAACGCCTCATGGGGGGCACAACGGCTGGAGATGCCCTAAGCGCGCGTTGGGCAGGGGAAGACCGCGAGCTATGAAAATTTTCGCACCGAACAAAGTACAAGGCCCCAATCTCCCGAATCAACTTCTTCTCCAAATCACCCCTAAATCAACTCGACTTGCCCTCCACCCCAACGCCACCACCCCAAATCGCGAGGTGTCCTCGCCACCACCCCACCCCCCATCCCCACCCCACCCCCACCCCTCCGGCGGACCCCTCCCTGCACCCCCAGCCACCCCGAGTCCCCGACCACTACCTTGGTTTGTACAAGGGTTGAGACTGGGAAGCTTTATGAGGAGTGGCGTGATAAACCTCCTGATTTGTAAACAATGATCACATCCGTTACAAGTGAAGGAATTAGAAAATCAGGTGGTTTATCACGCCACTCCTCATGCTTCCTAATCTCAACCCTTGTTCAAATTTTTTCTCTTTATATTTATTTTTGGGTCTCCTTTTCTTATTTGCTAAAACATATTGAGATGAGAACCAAATATGCCACATCTAAGTCTTTCACCACACGATCAAATTGCATCAAGTTCGGGCTATATATTTTTTTGTCCCCGCGTTATGTTTTGCCGAAAAAGGGTTTCCCCCGCTTTGTATACAAAGCAACCAACCAAGCCGTACAAGGATAGGTGCTGGGGCGGAAGCAACACAGACACGCCCAAAAGAAACAACAGAGAAAAAGCAAAAAAAACAAATGCCAACAATGGCGGATCAACGAAAACGAAGAAGCCTCGCGAACGCTGCGCCCACCGGGATCTTCCACTAGGCTGCAAGACTCCAAAGCGCTGGCACCTATCAACACCTCCAAGAAGGATCACGACGATGACGACGCTGCTGCCAAGTGTTTCACCCGGTACACGACGAGGCGAGAGGAAGGGTAGCCCCCGACGCCCTCCCGGAAGGTCAGGTGGCACCCACAGGCGCCACCGCGGCGGTGTCGGCCAAGCCGACAAGGGTTTCCCCCGATCCCAACCCGCACCTCGGGCGCTCCGGAGCCAGCCACCAAACCAACCACCACCCAGCACCAACACGGTCAACAGGCCCCCACGCCGTCTCACCACGACACCGCAACGTGAGGACAACACGGCAAAGAATCAGAGCCGGGACTAGGGCATCAACACCGTCGGCACGCGGGAGGGCCCCACCTCCACCGTCAGCGACGGTAGACGTCCAGACGCAATAGTAGGAGCACACCAGGCCCGTAGGCCCACAGGCCCGGCCGAACCCTCGTGGGCCCGTAAATCTCCCGCCCTCGCGCTGCTGCCGGCACGCCTTCGGTGCCGCCGCCCACATCCGAGCCGCTCCTGCTCCACACCGAGACACAGATAGCGAGGCCACGTCCGCACCGGCCCCTAGGACCCAGATGGGCCCCTAAAGGCCCAGATCTGGGCCGGGGGCACGCCGCCGGCCACCCCGCCGCCAAGTGGCAGCGCCACCACCGCGACAGCCGCTGGCCCCCGCCACCAGCACGCCGGACCACCGCCAGCCGAGCTGCACCCGCCGCCGAGCCCTGCCCCGGGAAGGGTGCTGCGCGCGGGGGAAAAGAAGGCCCGCCGCCGCCGAGCCACCCGGCCAGAACCGGGGGCGCCATCCAGCGGTGGCGGGGGAGGAAGAACGGAGGGGTGGGGCGAGGAAAGGATGCGGAGGAGCCGCCCCGGCCGGGAG
>NC_041391.1:8628847-8648909 GCF_002162155.2 Triticum dicoccoides | reverse complement strand
AATGAGATCGTCTTTTGCGTATTCGCGACGAACAAAGCCTTTCGCGGTATGTTTTTTCTTCACCACGCGTTGTTTTGTGTCGTGTGACTAGCTGCGTTTGCATGGCTCATGGGCCTTCGTACAATTTAAGCCGCCCAAAAGAACTGGGTCTAAGTACAATTTAAATTCCTAGGTTCAACAAGTGTTTCAAGTAATTTGTATTACTGGTTTTCAAATAATTTCCTTGGTTGAAAATACTTGGATCAGTGCTCAAGAATCAGTTCCTCAAAATAGCCAATCACGTGAAGAAATAGTGAATCAGGTTTCTGCCCCTTTTTGATATATGAGAAAAAGAAAATGGAAACGATTCATGTGAATCAGGTGAAACTAGTCAGGAGAATAACTAGTAATTCTAGTACTTTACCACATACTCCCTCCGTTCCTAAATGTAAGTCTTTGGAGAGATTTCACTATGAACCACATACAGATGTATCTAGATGCATTTTAGAGTGTTGATTCACTCATTTTGCTCCGTATGTAGTCCATAATGGAATCTCTACAAAGACTTATATTTAGGAACGGAGGAAGTATATCCCAACCACTAAAGTTTTTTTCTAGCGACTATTTTAACAATGCACCTACATCTCATAGTAAAATGCGACGATGTATACTCTGCAACTTTTACAATCTTGTAAGTGTGTGTTAGCAACCGTCCACTGCTGGGCCTTGGGCCGGCATCAAAGGAATAGGCCCAACGTCCACGCCAGGGAAGCCAACTACAAATACCTAAAGGAGTGGATCATGTAGGTCATCCGGTTGGATCACGACTGAAACGGCACGGCAGCTTCCTCTCCCACCTCTGGCTCTCCTCCTCAATCCCCTTGTTCTTGCTTGTTCGTGTAATCTAGCTACCCAAATCCTTGTATCTGTAAGTGATTCGTGAGATCAGTAGAGAGACCCTAACAGTGTGACCATAATACCAAGTACACTAGAAATAAAGTTAAAACTTAAAACTCCCACGCTAGAATACTCTTGGTTGGCTAGAAATAAGGAGGGAGTACCCATATGCCCAGAGGGAGTACCCAAATGCCAGTTTGCGTACGAGCTGCTACATAAGATCCTGCTGATTTGACCCTCTGCATGACATTGTCACTACTTCCGTCCTTCACAGGATATACGCGATTACCGTGGCCATCCAAACTTGTCAAGTATGTCATATCATCAGCGTAGATGTGGTTTCTCTGCACCCCGCCAAGCCCAACTGCCGGCATGTCAATCGCCCTGGACATTTTCCCCAAAAATAAGGCACAATCACCCAAACTCGTTACCTCCTCCCACTTAGAAGTCGATTCATCGGCTAGCACAAAAACCTTGAAGAAAGGCTCGCGGTTGGTGTCGTACCATGGCAATTTCCCTAGCACAATCGCTAGCTTGCCTTGCAGCTCAACAATGTTAGTTGACCATATGAAAGGTTCATTATCAATCTGGATACGCAACTCGACGTCAACAGCGACCAGAGGCCTGCCATATTTGTTCACGCCTATATCGAATCTGATCAGGTCCTGCGAGGCAGTGAGGCCATACAATCTCCCATTGTAGAATACGATATCCTTAAGGATCTGCCCATTAGATATGTTTGTCGTCCATCTGTCAGCCACACAACCAATCTTGCAGATGGCCATGTTGCTTCGCGGGGTGATGGTGGCGAGGATGCAGTCACTTGACACGGGGGATTTTGAGAAGACAACCTTCGAACCCGAGTAGACATTCCTCATGTTCTTTGCATGGAGGAGCAGCTCAACACCGGAGAACACGTTCACAACCGCAAGCTGCTTGTCCTTCCCGAGCGCGGCTACCCAGCCGCCGTCGTATGCTCCCACTAGCCGCTTGCCGATGAGCGCCTCGCTTTTGAGCGGGATGTGGAGGACCCTGCCGTCCTCGGGGCAGTATGCACGCATTGTTTGGCAATCATCGCCGTGTAAGGAGGGGAAGGCGAGCCAGGGCAGGGTAGGCGGCGCGGCGTGCCTAGCCGCGATCGCGGCGGATCGCCACGACCTACACACGGCGGCGAAGCGTACGCGGTGGAGGAAACAGCCGACGTTGAGGTAGACCACTTGAAGGAGATCGTCAGGGAGATCGGCCCACTGTACCAATGTCGCCATGGACAGCTTGCTACGTGTTATGCGCCACCGCCGGTTATCGATCCACCGATCTTTGTGGACCTGTTATTTGAGATGGCCCTTACCTACGCTGCGCAACACATATATGCTTTTATTGCCTTGCTGGAGTACATGGATGGGTGCGTCCAGCGATTTCTGCCGAAAAATATAAAAAATTGAAGGCCAAGGTTCCCATTGGTTGCATGCTGCGTGTTCTCGGTTTCTCATTGGCTGCATGCCTTGCTTTGGAGAGATCGAGTTGGCCACATCTTTCATTCTTCGACTCGGCTGCCGCTGCACCTTCTGGATTCTTTCCTCTGTCGGTTGCCGCTTTGGTACAGATTTCTGGGCGCTTCCGCAGTATGTTCGGTGGCTGTTTTTGATTTCTCTTCCGCCTGTCTCCCGTTCCTATAAATATTGCATGTGCCTTGCGTTGCTCTTCCATTCCCGTTGCTCCCGTCTGCTCTCTCTCCTTAGAATTTGTTCGTCCGGCGATGGTTGCTCCTCTTTCTGCCCGGTCTAGACTGCGTCGCCGGGGTCGTCCTCCTGGGGTTCGAGCGGCCGTTCTTGCAAGTGTGCGCCGTGCGGGCGTGTCTGTTTCTTCTGCGGATTCTTCGTCCGGGCTGGTAGCCGCTGTTGTGCGTGCTCAACAGGCGGCTTCTCCGCTCTGCGGCTCGCCGGCGGCTCCTTTCCCGCCGGGCTGGTGGGTTTATTTACTCTTCTGTACTTGTCGTCTTCTTTGCATTATTCTTTTACTTGTTTGCTTGCTGTGCGGTCAGCTTATTTGTTTACTTGGATTGTTCTTCTATTTGTTTGCTTGCTGTGTGGTCAGCTTATTTGGTTAATTCATTTTGTAGGCTGCCAGCGCTCTGACTCGGAGCAGCTTCATAATAGAGATCTTGATGCTCGCCGTCGAGAGATTTCGTTGGGGAAGCGACCTGTTGATTGCACTGCTGGATCATCTTGCTCTTGGATGCATGTGTGTCCGTCCGTCATAGTCACGGAGCGATCGTCGAACCGCTTAAAAGCGTGCAGCAACGGCGGGAACTGAATGAAGATGGATGGCGTGTCTGTTACTGAACCTGAAGACGAAGGTGGCGACGACATCCTCCAACGACAGCCATGCGTCTGCCGTTCGTGAGGGAGGCCACCCTTTGGGAGTTTGCTGAGCGCGCCGCGGGGCCTCTGCCGTCGGGGACGACGCCACCGAAGCTCCTCCCATCATCGCCGTACGTCCACCCGGGCGGCACGCTGCCGGCCTTCCTTGTCCCCTCGCAGCTTCCACCTCTGGCGGGCTCGCAGCAGCCTGCTGCGGCCCGCAGCGACCACGACGCGCCTGGGTTCAACCACGTGGCGCCTGCTCCTCTCCTGCCGCCACACCTCCCGCTCTCAACGACGCTCATGAGATGGACACATTGACCGGGACGGGACGTGTGTCGGAGAGGCGTGCACCGCGGAGGCATGGATCAGCGCACGGAGGTCATCTGTCGTGACTTCCGTCCGCCCGCGGCTCGGCTGTGTGTGCCGCGAAGCTGGAGGCCATGTCTCCATCGGCCGCCTTGCGCCGGGAGCCACCCTCGCCACCATTGTAGCCCGCGCCGACTGGCAGCGAGCGGATACGGTGAGCGTCCGCCATGCCGTCTCCAAGGCCACGACGCTCCCGACGGCGACCATCGCGTGCAGCAGAGCAGTTGGCCCGCCGTCGTCGTTGTCGAGATCGTGTCTGCACTCTGCAACTTGCCTTCTTAAGGCGAAGGCGCACCAGGGCAGGCCATGCTAATATGCTATCAAGTAAAACTCAGTGCATGTAACAATCATCAGGATGCAAACTTAATCAATGGAACTCTCTGGAACTCGGGGTATTTTCATCGGGTTGCATGCGTGCACTGCATGCGGTGGGGTATATTCATCTGGTTGCATGCGTGCACTGCATGCGCTGTGCAGACTATACTATTTCTATCAATGATCATAATTACTATGCCCTTGAAGTCACAAAGGAAAGGCTGTTTACAGCAAGAGAGAAGTCTCAAACAAAGCAATGGCAGTTCAATATGGCCCGCCAGCAAGTAAGCACAAAGCAAAACTAGTTTGCAAGACATGCAGTGATTTTGGCAAAGATATGCAATGGATTCTTTGATATATTACCACTTTGTATGTATCCCCAACGCCCAGACAGAGACGATCCCATTATCACATACACGGGCGCGCATCCTCCCGTCGGACGTATCCAAGAACTTGTAAAATCACTTTATCATTTTATCACAGGCACCAATCCTGCAGGAGGATATACTAGGATGATACAATCCACTAGCAACTACTTCTAGCTTATCTATGTAGTGTGTTTGTGTTTTTATATACAGTTCCCTGTCTGTAGCGAACTGTATGGAGTTTGAATAATTTGTTTGCCTCAAGAGTGTGCCGCTTTTAATTTGTACCTTTGTATCCCTGCGTTTGCAACATTTCAATAGCTTCGTATGTTCGATTGCTTCAATATCTCTATATATTATTCTGAGATTAAATCAGTGTGCACTGATCCACTCTTGAATCAGTAGATTGAACATCTGCGAGTGATCATCGAGCGCGGCGTGCCACCGTGCGGGTTAGGCTAGTAGTACCTATGGAAACCGACTTAATTCATAGTCGTATCTCTCTTCCGTACATATATGCTAGCTCCACGTAAGCAAGACTAATTGTACATAGATCGGTCGTCATGACTAGTGTATTTGCCGTCTCGTCAATTTAAAAGGTTTCTAGTACCATGGGCAAATATCAACACAAAGGGCCGCATGGGCGTGGCAAAATAGAAGAGAAATGTTATTTGGCGAACGTCGGCCAAGAGGCTGGTGCTGGCTAACGCTCTTCCTGCCGTCTGATCTGGCCGCACGGATCTTGGCTCAAATTCGATGGCACGTCATCTCTCTGGAAGAGTTCGTTGTACACTCACCGGTTGGGCTAGATATGTGTTTGGGAATACTTTGCGCTCAAACACCTTTTATCTATTAAGATTTAATTTGTTTTGAAAAATATCCAAAATCCTTGAAATTTTCCATTGTTTGAAAAACAAAAATTCCATTTTTTAGAGGTGATTGTTTTTCTTTCCAAATTTGCGTTCTTATTATCTATAGGACGGCAATCTCCCATGGCAATTGTTTAATAAGAGCATGGCATTTTTATTAATAAGATGATGGCCATTTTGTTATTGAGAGCATGGCATTTTTATTATTAGTAATATGGCATTTTTTTTGTCAAGAAGATGACATTTTTAATAAGAGCATGCCATTTTTATTATTAATACCATGAAATATTTATTATTAGGATGATGAGAGTTTTTATTATCAACAGGTGGCAGTTTTATTTTTGAGAGCATGCCATCTACTATATCACTAAGCTCTCTAGGGGTAAAAGGCATCACAATCAATTGAGGTGTCCAATTGAAATTGGATCACCCGATTTTAACTAAGTCAACTATTTCTCAAGCTCTCATTCAATTCTTTTATACTATACACTATGCTTCGTAATTTTTAGGTCCTCACAATTAATTGAGGTCTTCAGTTTTGAACTTGGTCACCTGATTTTGACCGGGTCAATAATTTCTCAAGTGTCTCTCCCATTTAATTATTTTAATTCATCATACTCCCTAATTTTGGAGCCATTTTATTCGGTTGAGCTATTCAAATTTGAATTTAGTTTGCGATTTTGATCGGGCCAACGATTTTTCAAATCAATCAACCCCAACCGGCTAGAAAAACATATAAATCTCGTTCACCCTCTTACCACCTAGAAAAAATAAGCGACACCATGTGATGATATTATAGCACCAATATAGTACATGTAGGCATCAACGTAGAAATTTACCCACAAAAGTATGAGTTGATTACTTTATTAGCACATAACACAAAATCACACCATGAAAGGCCCACCACATAAGCACATTATAAATAAACATAAAACACACTCCATCGTCTCCCTTGTCCGCCAAACTAAATATTCCATCAGTTCCAAAATACAAGAGTATTAGTTCTTTGGAAAAGTCAAATTTCTTTAACTTTGACTATGTTTAGAGCCAAAAATATTGACATCCTCAATATTATGCCAAAAAATTATGGAAATTCATTTCATGATGAATCTAATAACACCAATTTGATAATACAAATTTTGATATATTTCTTCATAAATTTGATCACTCTTAAAGAGGTTGGACTTTTCAAAACAATAATTACCTTATCTTTTGAAACAAAATGAGTATTTTTTTTAAGAATCTCAACAACACCAACGGTGCAACAAAGCGCGCCCACATGGCATTTTTATAATAAGTATGATGGAATTTTTAAAGTCAAGAGGATTACATTCTTAATGTTGAGACGATCGCATCCATGTATTTTCAATTGTTCGACATTTTTAGGGGCTTATCCACATAAAATATTTTATCAACAGGATGGCAGTTTTTATAAAGTGGCACGACAATTTTCATTTTTTTCAGTGTGACACTTTTATAATTTTGCGCGTATATTTTGTTCATGGCGTTTTATTTTTATAGTTGATGGCAGTTTTAACGTTTAGCATGGCGAAACAAAATTCTAGATCACTTAGCCTTCTTTTGGTTTTGAAGTTTTAACGTTACAGTTTTAAACAAAAAACAATTGAATGTGCCTTTTGGGTCATGCGGCCATGCGGGTCGCCCTGGCCTGCCCTCCTTCTGATTAACTTGACAGCAACTATGCATACTAGTCGTCAACCCGTGCATTCGCAGGGGCCGGTATATTGAGACTGTTAACTTTTTATACAGTTATAAACACACATTATTTTTTCATAAGGAAGGAATGACATGTTACATTATAGGGGCAAACATTAAAACATCCAATTAGTAAACTTTTCATAGATTTTTAGTTCACTATGGTTTTACTGGTACATTATCCTTTTATTAAAGGGGCAAACTTAAATTTTGTAAGGGAGGCATAACATGTTTTTTCATGTACCCGTTCAAAAAGATAGTGTCAAATATGAAAAATCGGTTTCCTAAATTATTCCACAATGGGATATATTGCATGTAACACTTATATCTAGTGTATGACTTGAAATGTGGCTCAAATCTAGGATATAACGAATTTTACTTTGTGCATTGAAAAAACTGTACTATTTTTTATCATGGAAGTATATTTTATAGATTACTTTTTTTCTAGGCTTAACATTAAGTCATATATCCTTACTCATCTTCCTGTTACATTTATTTTTTTGTATGCATCCGTCTGGGTAAGCTATTTTTGCACACTTCTTGTTGTGCTGAACATGGCGAAACCTACAATACCTTCCAAAGCTCTCGCGTAGGATGGGGACGACGGTTTTTCATCAGCGTGGCATGCACGTGCTAGTTAATTGGTTCGATTTGGTAATGTCTTGAAGTTATTAAATTAATAGATAAATTTTATTTTTGGTTTATGTCTTCATATAAATGAGAGTTACATTTCAGCTTAATATATATTGGATACGGAAAAACTAGCTTTTGTTATGATTTACATCTTTGCTTTGTACGATGTCACCATGTCACTGCAAAAACTCCTTAGCTTTCGTTAGACTGAAGCGTTTCATTGTCGTGAATTTGTTTTTGTTGTGAGTTATCACGTACATCCTATTATTAGAATTTTGGAAATATTCTGTTTTTATTGTACATATTTTTGCAGGCAATGTAAATGGTTGTCGAATTAACTTTGATGTTTACACATAGCTTTTAATATATAAATTTAAATTTAATTTGGTAATAATTTTATTTTATTACCATGTCATAACTAAGATCTGCTCATTTTAATTAGTAACCAAAGCGTATACTTCATTGAGGAGAGTCAAGTTATGTTTTTCATCATCTTATTGGAAAGTTGCATTTTTGTAGTTTCAAACTCATCATTTGAGGTTGGCAAGACAAACCTTATACATCTATTTAAAAATGGAGCAGTACCTAATCCATTTACTATGCATCACCTACCTTTGGATTTCATGGGTTTGAACAAGCAAATGGACTCCAAACCCCATGCCTTCTCTATGATATTTTTTGAATAGGCAAAGAACACTTTTTGCATTATCGCCCAACATGTTTCATTTTGGAGTTACCTCCACACTGGGACTTGACATCGTTTGGCCATCTTATATTGTTGGGTTTGCATCCAGACATCATGGCAGGGGAATTGGTGGAAGGTATTATGGAGAGATAATGGTAGAGGCAGCAGGCAATGTGTGTGGTACTCTGTGGCTTGCACAGTACCGCTAGCAAACAATTTTCTCTCTCCCTCGCAAATTGTTTTGTGTGGTATGGTGATGCCTAGCTACTGTGTTGTAGTGGTAGTTATTACCTAGCTATGTGTCAAACTGTCATGAAACAATTATAATACATCACGATGATGCCTCATATTTATTAGGACTTTTACATATCATAGTAGCCTATTTATCCATGCTAATAAGTTTGTAGTTGTTGAGGTTAGTGGCATACCATAGCCTAATTACTGTAATGTTTACTCTGAAGGAATCGTTATTATGGCTAACTGTAGTGAGAATTTCACTATCGGTAATGTTTTAGACTTTAAATTGCAGAAGAAAACGGAAATAGAAGTTTAATATTATTGAAGGGACACAAATATCTTAATGGACTTTAAAGAAGCAAAAAAATCGAATATATTCCAAAGTGCAAATTGGAAAGAAAGGAGTACTGGACTTTGATCAGCACAAAGTTGCCATGTAATACGTTAGCATAATGAACTACACTTTCTAACAATGTTATTCACAAAGCTATATAGCATATCTCTAGAAAAGAATTGGGCTATAAGGAACACTCCCTAACATGCATGGTGATGGCAACTGACCAGAGAGAGCCTTTGTACCCAGCAGGAAAAGCTTGACCAGCGATGATGACGACAGCCAATGGAAACCTCTTTGATACTGAATGTTGTTTTTCTAGATAACAGGTTTAAGCTTTAAGCTCGGACCATAGGCATAGTGATGCTCCAACCCGATCACCATGAGGTCCAAATGTTGTACATGAGAAGATTCAGAATTGAATCACTGGAGAAGTAATAACCCAATTTGCAATAAAGAAATACCTAATTAGGATCGATTCGAGTGTAAACCTGTAAGAAAACAAATTCCTTACAAAAAAGTGTGAGAAAACAAACCTGATATGAGAACAGGAAAATCTTTTTGACGCAATAAGCTCCTCGGCCACACCTAATCCATGTGCCAGATTAAGCTCCTCGACCACACCTAATCCATGTGCCAAATTAAGCTCCTCGACCACACCTCGAATACAAACTTGTGTGCTTCAGTTTGAGACAGAGATTGCATACTGCAAGATTGCTTCTAGTAGATGTTTCTTTTTTCTATATAGAGATGAGGAGACGAAGAAGGCTTGCCATATTTTGATGGGCGCACTTGCTCACGGCGGCCACCGTCTGCATGTGTATGCACCACACAAATTATATTACAGAGATAATTTTTAAACGGACATGCCAGTGCAATTAGTGCTAGTGCTTGATCAACCATGTATGTCACAGAACCAGCAGGAGGCGACAAGGATAGTGTACCCAGCATAACCGAGGAGAAGCGGCAGCATGTAGAATACCTACAGGTACTTGACACACTCCGCACGGCCACTAATCAACAATTTGAGAACGGCAAGCTGGTCGCCTAAGAGTGAGAGGGAGCCGGGAACGCACAACATCATGATGGCGTTCGGTGCATGCTCTACAGATGATGGGATCGCAGGCTCACCTGGGAAGATGAGATCATGCGCTTTGGGGCTGACGCACTACCTTCTTGGTGGCGCGTTCTCCAGAGAAGATGAGATCGTAGCCTCGCCTAGGGCAGATGAGATCGTGCGCTTCAGGGAGATGATTAGATCGTACAAATTGTGGGGCTGGTTCAGATAGTAACAATTGTGGGCCTGTTAGTCTGGGTTTTTTTCTAATTGAGAAAAATACAATAATGGACTATATAGGTAAATCTACACGGTAATAATTCGGACACACCAGATTAACGGCTCCTAATTACTGATTAACGTGGGAATTTTTAGGAAGTGCCTAATTAGTATAGGTATAGATAGATAGATATAGATAGATAAGTAGATCTTCAGAACTCCATCGCCATTTGCTTGCACTCCATTATCACTACAATATCCAGACCCAAGTACTCGTCCATCAGTTGCAGAGTCCACCGCAAAACTCCTCCATCTGTGACTGAACGGACAAGTGTTCCAAGAGTCCACCGCCCCGCGTGTCGATAATTGGAGTACCAAATTTTACACAAATTAAATACTCTTAGAGGCACATGAGCGAACCACAGGCCAATATAAATACATGCACACATTCCAGACCCCCCACCCCCCAAAAAAAGAGAGCATCAGAACACTTGGTTTCATTTTAAAGTGAACACAGTTTCAGTTTTCGGCTTCCATTGTAAGAAAGCCTGCAAGATCCTCATCCCCAATGACATCCTCCTCGAGGTCCTCATCCACATCAAGGACCCGGCTGCTCTCTTCCGCTGCGCCATTGAGTGCAACCATTGGCGCCGTCTTGTCCTCGACCCCTCCTTCCTCCGGCACCGCTGGCTAGAGGCGCGTCCTCCTCCTTCGTCGGCTTCTTCACAGAAGAACGCCGCCGCCGCTACATAAGAGGGGACCCATCACCGGAGCCCTGCTTCGTCCCTGTGCAGTGGTCGCGTATGGTCCCTTGCCGCCGCACCCTCGCCTCCCTCGTCCCCACTGCCCGCGCCGACCTCTTTAAATATGTGGTGACGATCGTCTCGCGCCACAATCTCCTCTTGGTGCGCCTCGAAGTGCGCAGCAGGACTATCACGCCAAATCAGACCATCCTCCATCTGGCGGTATGTGACATGCTCGTTGGTACGTGCGATAGGCTCCCTCCTCTCGAGTTTAGCTCTAATTTCCACGATTACAGCTCAAATGGCTATGCCATTCTAACCACTGCGGATTGTCATGAGCCATCACCATGGAGCAACTCTTCGCCTTTCTTCAAAGTTGTAATTATCGGCTCCAGCTTTGGTTTCCTCAAGCATGACCTTCATGTGTTCTCGACCGACAAAGCAAGCTGGAGCGTGAGCACCAATTGCTTCGGTGGTGATGCACCACCAAAAGGATACTGGTCATTTAGCGACGCCATTGTGCGTCGCGACACGGCACACTTGGTATTATATTATGGGGAATGCTCATACATCATTAATCTAAACGCCTAGACCGACCACATCTCCTTGACTAAGCTTCCTTCTACGATGAATTCCCACCACAGGTGCCTTAGTATTGCAATTAACGGGAAGCTATCGCTGCTTTGTATGTCAAGGATACCTCCCGGACTAAAGTTATGGGAGCAACAAGAGAATAAAGAAAATATGAACTCTGTGTCACAATGGTTATGCACTCAGACGATCAAGCTAAAACAACCCGACAAGGAGACTGGTAGGATAGAGCTATGTGCTTTGAGAGAGAAGTGTGGTACCTTGCTTATTGGCGACAACGACAACCGTGTTTTCACTGCAGACTTCAAAACAGGAACAATGGAGGAGGTGGAGGGCTGGCCTGGCCAGCACCTAATCTTCCCATGGAAGGCCATTGCCTTGGAGATTAATTGGCCTGGGATATTTGTTTCTCGGCTTACTAGGTACAGCTAGTTGGCCATTCTTAAGGAACGTTTTTGGTCTCGGTTGCAAAGTATATGCTAAAGAAAAGGATCGATGGACCTCCAATGTTATTGTGCAATTTGCATTTGCATTTGATGCAAATAATGTATCAAAATGAAAAAAAAGAAAAAAATGTGAAATCAAAACAAAGCAAAAAAAAACAAGGTTCTTGTTCATGGGCGCCTGGACCGGCCCAACTCGCGCCAAACTTAAGTGAGGGTTCCCTTTGTCTCGCGTTTGAACTAATGTGGTCAGTGCCACCGTTACAATCGTGGTATGAACTAACATGTCCTCATTTTTGAATTAAAATCATTTACTATAGCATTGTTTATTGAGCGAAGTTTCTCAAGCATTGTACTACCATGAAAGGCAGTATCCTCATGAACAGTGCCGGAGCTTAATGGGGGAACAGGGGGCCATTGCCCCCCCCCCCCCTGTCACAAAGAGTGTATGTTTTTATAAGGCTCTTACATGGTTGGGCATTCATGGACATTTCATGCTGCTCAATCATCATGCTCTTGTTTGCTATGAGGAGCAGCTATCGCAACGTGCAACCGGTAGGACTTCCCGTCATGAATGCATCTACCAAGTCTTGAAGAACTCGTGGAAGAACCTTTCGATGTTGCCCATGCGCGGCATTCGAGTGTGCTAAGGTAAGACTTGCTAACTCTAGGTAGAAATTAGCATGCTTACCGCGCAACTCTTTTCCACTACTGCAAGGTTTCGTAGTCCATTTCTATTTCCCCTTGAGGATTTTGTTCACTGTGGACACCCATTTGCAACTGATGACTTTAATTCTTTCCCTCTTGGAGACACCCTCTTCCACTACTGTCGGCTTTGACTTTGTAACCCGCAATGCGTCTACCACTTGTACCTCCTCTTTGTCCACTTGTGCCCCAGTCGAGGCCCTTCTTCGTCCAGGAGACAAGCCTCCTCGGGGGCTCGGCCGCGAAGGCAGGGACCTCTGTCTGGCCTCGTGCGGGCAGGTCGGTGATATAGAACCACTCCCGGTGCCACATCTTGATTGTCTCAATGAAAGTTCCCTCTGGCCAGAGCTTATTCGGGAGCTTACTAAGCATGGCCAAGCCGCATTCAGCGAGCTGGGAGCCACTACTCTTCCGCTGAAGATCTTCATCCACAACCCAAAGTGCGATTCAGCACGGAGGAACACCTCGCATATAGTAAGGAAGGTGGCTATGTGGAGGATTGAGTTTGGGGCCAAGTGGTGGAAGTCCAACCCATAGAGAAACAGTAAGCCCCTCACAAAAGGGGTGAGAGGGAACCCCGGGCCTCGAACGAGGTGGGGCACGAAGATCACCTTCTCCTCTTCCTTGGGAGTGGGAATGGTGGAGTCGGAGCGGTTGGTCTCGCTCGTTGCTAGAGCACGGCACTAGGCCACTACGGGTATGTGCCCCGCAGACCGGAGCTCCTCGATGGTGCCCGCCATGATGTTGGAAGGCACCCACTACCCCTTCAATTTGGCACGAATGTCGTGGCTACGGCGTCCTTCCCTTTGTCGGCCATCGACCATGGGGAATACGCGAGAGGGAATGAAGCTTGGCGATGGATCTGGGGGAGTAAGAGTTTTGTGAGCTTTGAGCAATGGAGTAAGGGATGGAAGCATGGGGTAAATGATTCATGAGATGAGTAGTGGTGGCGAGAGCGTCGGGCCAGAATTTGGTAGGCATGTTGGAGTGGAAAAGGGGGCTACGAAGGCCTTCCGTTAGTGTGCAGATAATGTGTTCGACATGTGCCTCTGTTGACACCTATAAAGGCAGGTTAAGTGAAACGTGATGCCCTGTGAGGTGAGTGGAATGTGAGGATGGGACGCTGAAGTTGGGTGGAAACATATGCATGGAAAGTGACCAAAATTTCAAAGACATCACATTTTCGCCGGAGAGGGAATGTCCACACGTAATGCGAATGATCATCGAGGACCACTAGGAAATACTGAAATTTGGAGTTGCCAAGGACGGGCGACGTCCAAGCATCACAATGAATAGTATGGAACGGGTGTGGTGCAATGAAATTTGATTACTGAAACGGAAGACGTACATTCTTGGCAAGTTGACATGCATGACCAGTGTGTGACGTAGTCTTATTACATTGAAAATCAAAGTTTTCTAAAACACGAGAAAGCGATGCCCGTCCCGGGTGGCCCAAGCACTGATGCCAGAGATCTGCGGTGATGGCAACGGATGCAGTGGGTGAAGAAGGGGCGCCGGTGTGCAGAGGGTAGTAATAACCACAATAGTTTCCATTTTTAGAGGTGACCACATCACATGCCAGGGCATATACACAATGGAATAACCAAAATAGGTTCCTTTTTAGCGGTGACCATATCACATTCACAGCCTTAAAAACTGGAACATAGTAGCTATTTATGCATTTAAGCAACGCAAGTTCAACTCTAGATACCTGCGGAAGAATCAATAGCATTGGTCCAACCAATTTGCACTAGTCACTCATAATAGATAAATTTCAGTGGACAAAAAACTAAAATAACTATTTTTGCCGTACGAATTGTACATCAGTATAGAAATTGGTGTAGGAATAAAATATGCCGTAACATATCCCATCACTTTTGATGATATGTCTGATCTGCATCGAGTCAAGTTCAAGCATAAAGTTGCCAATCGATGTAGAAAGAACAATCACATTCGTGTCCTCATCATACCCCACTATGAGTGTTGTTGCAGTTCTCTCTCTCTCAGGACTAGAGGTAGAAGGAGGAGCACAATACATTGGAGTTTCACCCAGCTGCACACACAGCCCCGTTACTATTCTGGAGCACCAACTGACGATACAAACACGAAAGCATCCAGTTTTGTAGCCAACGGCAACGCAACCCCTATGCTTCTGCTGGGCACGCACGCACGACCCGGATGCCCGGCCGAGCGCTCCCACGACGCGCGCACCGCAGCCGCTTCCCATGCATCGCAAGAACGTGCCCAGCTGCATGCAGGCGATCCGCTCGGTCTTCACGCACGACGCGGCCGGCCATTGCTAACAGCCAGACTACTACACCGCAACTAATACATGCATGCAGGCCTGTCTAGCTAGCTAACTCACACCACCACGTCACACACGCATGCACACCTAGGCACCCGCCCCGCTTCCACTGCGTCCCGCGCACATCCGACGCACCCGACGAGTCCGACCGCACCAGTGCTTCCCGCACGTCCAGCGCGCACCCAACGCGCCCGACGAGCCCAAACACACGCGCCGTGGCTTATTCCAATAATGAGTACGCGATTGCAGCCACTACTCATTGTGCTAGGAATGAGTTCTTCCAAATGAATGATTTTCTGAAAAAGCACCCATACAACAATATCATCATCGTTGGATTCCCTCTCCCACAACTGGATGGACAGTGTAAGACAATAAGTTTTGGGGAACCAGCACAACCCTCTAGGGGTGGCTTATCTCATTATATATAATGGTTGTGTTACAATATGTACCATATACGTACATAGGTACAGAAGCTATACATAGTCTAACACCCTCCCTCAATCTTAGCCACTTTCTAAAGAACTGAGAAGGGTAAGATTGCGCCTACAAGCCTCAAACTGTGGCAGCGGTAAAGGCTTAGTGAAGATGTCTGCAAGTTGATCCTTAGATGAAATAAACTTGATCTGGAGTTGCTTCTGTGATACACGTTCCCGTACAAAGTGATAGTCAACTTCAATGTGTTTCATTCGGGCATGAAATACTGGATTTGCAGAAAGGTATGTAGCACCGATGTTATCACACCAAAGAATAGGAGGCTGTGGTTGAGACAAACCCAACTCCTGAAGCAAAGACTGCACCCAAATAATCTCTGCAGTAGCATTAGCCACAGCCTTGTACTCAGCTTCAGTACTGCTACGTGACACGGTAGCCTGTTTCTGAGCACTCCAGGCGATCAAATTAGAGCCAAAGAATACTGCATAACCCCCCGTGGATCGCCTATCATCTGGGCTACCAGCCCAATCTGCATCAGAGAAGGCCGAAAGGACCCGAGAGGAAGTCGGCCGAATATGCATACCAAATGTCAGGGTGAACTGAACATAACGAAGAATGCGTTTAACAGCAGCCCAATGAGTATCTCTGGGAGCCTGAAGATACTGACAAACCCTGTTAATAGCATAAGAGATATCTGGTCTTGTGATCGTCAAGTACTGAAGTCCACCAACAATGCTCCTGTACTCTGTGGCATCCGCAGGAGACAAAAGCTCACCATCAACAGTTGTTATCTTGTCGGTAGACGACATGGGTGTGGTGGTCGGTTTGCACTTCAGCATGCCAGCTCTCTGTAACAACTCCAAGGAGTACTTCTTCTGCGTAAGGACAAGACCAGTAGCACGAGAAGTGACCTCAACTCCAAGAAAGTAGTGAAGCTTCCCAAGATCTTTGACCGCAAAATCAGCACCAAGAGAGCAGACAAGAGCATCAACAGCATACTGAGAAGAGCTGACAAGGATAATATCATCGACATATACCAAAAGATACATAGTGACTTCTGGCTTCTGTAGAAGAAATAACGAAGTGTCAGCAGTAGACGGCACAAACCCATGAGCACGAAGGGCAGAGGCAAGGCGGGCATGCCAGGCACGAGGAGCTTGCTTCAAACCATATAGTGCTTTGGAAAGACGACAGATATAGTCAGGACGATCAGGATCAGAGAAACCAGGCGGCTGTTTCATATAAACCTCTTCCTCCAAAAATCCATGTAGAAAAGCATTCTACACATCAAGTTGACGAAGTGACCAACCACGAGAAACAGCAATGGAGAGAAGAAGCCGAATAGTGGTAGGCTTGACGACAGGACTGAAGGTGTCCTCATAGTCAAGACCATGACGCTGCCGAAAACCGCGAGCAACAAGTCGCGCTTTGTAACGCTCAATAGATCCATCCAAATGCTTCTTCACTTTGAATACCCATTTTGAGTCAATAACATTTACCCGTGGTGGTGGAGGAACGAGAGTCCATGTCTTGTTACGAAGAAGAGCATGAAACTCCCGCTCCATAGCCTCTCGCCAATGTGGAATGCGCAGGGCAGCCTGATATGAGCGAGGCTCAGAAGATGGATCCGCAACAGCAGCAGCCAAACAAGCAGCCAACCAAGCAACCGTACCATCCTTACGTTCCTTAGGTTTGAAAATGCCACTGCGACTGCGTGTATGTGGTCGGGACACAGGAACCACCGAGGTCGACGGAGCAGCCTGCAACGGGCTGGAGGACGACGACGTTGACGAGTCAGCCGGTGACGAGGAGCCAGTCACGGTAGCCTCGGACTTGGTTGGCGAAGAAGGCCGACCCACCGGCGAAACCGGCAGAGCAGACGAAGCAGCTGGCGACTCCGGCATCACAGACCGGGCCGATGGCGAGCTCGGCATAGTGGGCCATGGCGCGGCCGGTGTCGCGGGCCGATCCGCTGATGAAGGCGACGTGAGGACCCGAGCCGCGGGCGAAGACGGCGTGACGGGCCGAGCCGCAGGCGAAGACGGCGTGACGGGCCGAGCCACGTGCGACTCGGCGGCCGCTGGCGAAACGGACCGAGCAGTGGAGATGCTCGGCGCGACGGGCTCGTCGGGTGACCATGCATGGGCACGCGAATCGATGCCATGCAACATAGGGCGATCGACGTGCCCACCAGAAGACGACGATGATGATGGTGAATCCTCCAACAGCTCCAAACGAGCTCCACGTCCGGTTCCTGCACCATGGTTAGGTAACAGCAAAGGAGAGTATGCAACATCATCAAATTGGTCAGAAGCAACAGAGGATGAATGCAGGGATGGTGGTTCGACAGTGGACACAGGAAGGTTGGCAAAGGGAAAAACATGCTCATCAAACACGACGTCCCGAGATATATAGACACGATTAGTGGGAACATGAAGACATTTGTAACCTTTATGAAGAGAGCTATAGCCAAGAAAAACACACTTCTTAGAACGAAACTCAAGCTTGCGCTTGTTATATGGACGAAGATGCGGCCAGCAAGCACACCCAAATACCTTGAGAAAGGTATAATCAGGTTGTTCATTAAGGAGAACCTCAATGGGAGTCTTCATGTTTAAAACACGAGTAGGAGTACGGTTGATGAGAAAGCATGCAGTGGTGAAAGCATCACTCCAAAACCGAAACAGAACAGATGCATGGGCCAAAAGAGTAAGACCAGCTTCAACAATATGACGATGCTTACGTTCGACTGAACCATTCTGCTGATGTGTATGTGGACATGCTAAACGATGAGCTATCCCAAGCGACTGAAAGAAAGAGTTGAGGTTGCGATACTCGCCCCCCCCAGTCTGACTGGACATGAACAATTTTGTGCTTGAGAAGACGTTCAACATGTTTTTGAAACTGAACAAAAATATCAAACACATCAGATTTGCGTTTAATAAGGTAAAGCCAGGTAAAGAGACTATAAGCATCAACGAAACTGATATAGTAATTATGACCACTGACAGAAGTCTGAGCAGGACCCCATACATCTGAAAACACAAGTTCTAAAGGATGTTTCACCTCACGACTGGACTCCGAAAAAGGAAGTTGATGACTCTTCCCCTGCTGACAAGCATCACACACTGCTACATCTTTATGACTAGATAAACTAGGAAGCTCATGACGACGCAAAATATGACGGACAATAGGTGTGGCCGGGTGACCAAGACGAGCATGCCACTGTGACGGAGAGACCCGAACTCCACTGAAAACACGAGCGACACCAGGATGCTCCAGACGGTAGAGGCCCTGGCACAACCGCCCACTAAGAAGAATGTCCCTCGTGCCCCGATCCTTAATAAAAAGATCAAAAGGGTGAAATTCACAAAGCACATTATTATCACGTGTGAGTTTAGGAACTGAAAGAAGATTATGGGTCACAGATGGAACTCGAAGAACATTGCGAAGCTGAAGACTCCTATTGGCATGTCTAGTGAGAAGAGATGCTTGACCAATTGAGAGATGTGCATACCTGCTCCATTGGCGGTGTGGATCTTGTCGGAGCCATGATAGGGTTCACGAGTGTGAAGCTTCCCCATCT
Source organism: Triticum dicoccoides (assembly GCF_002162155.2). Taxonomy (NCBI): domain Eukaryota; kingdom Viridiplantae; phylum Streptophyta; class Magnoliopsida; order Poales; family Poaceae; genus Triticum; species Triticum dicoccoides. The sequence goes on along the minus strand of NC_041391.1, from coordinate 8,630,069 downwards.
CGCTGGTTAGATGCTCTGTCGCCCCAGAGTCCATGTACCAGTGTGGATCGATGGAGTAGGACTGAGTGTGTCCCTGTTGCTTCTGCGGCGCGGGACGATCAGCCATGGCGACCTGACGGGCATTGTTGCGTGTATCTTTGCCGTCATTGCCAAGACCAAGGAAGCTTCGCTGGAAGCGCTTATGACACTTGGAGGCCCAGTGCCCATCGCGGCCACAAAGCTGACACACACGTGGACCGCCAGCCCCCGGTAAGGTCGCAGTAGGTGGGGGGGCCGAGGCGGGCGACGGTGGCAGCCCCAAGGGAGACCGGGGTGATGAAGAAGAGCGGCCACCCTTGGTGGCGGCGTTGGCCGAGAGGGAGCCAGTGCCCCTGGTGCGGCGAGTCTCGACCCGTTGCTCAGTGAGAAGGAGCCGAGAGAAAACCTCGTGTGCCAGCATGGGTGTCGAGTTGCCCCACTTGTTGATGATCTCGACTAAGGCATCATACTCCTCATCAAGACCATTGACAATAAACGAGTTGAACTCGGAGTCGGTGAGGGGCTGTCCAATGGAGGCCAATGTGTCGGCGAGGCCCTTGACCTTGTTGTAGAACTCAGTGGCAGTGGAGTCAAGCTTCTGACACTCTCCAAGCTGGCGACGGAGTGCAGAGACACGAGCCTGGGACTGCGCTGCAAAGGTGCGCTCAAGGATGGTCCAAGCCTCATGAGACGTCTTCGCGAAGACAACAAGGCCGACAACTGCCGGCGAGAGCGACCCCTGGATGGAGGAGAGGTTCGCCTGGTCCTGCCCCGTCCAGACGCGATGGGCCGGATTGTAGACCGGACCGTGCACGCTGTCTACCAGCGCGGGTGGGCAGGGAAGCGATCCGTCGACGTAGCCTAGCAGGTAGTGACTCCCCAAGAGCGGGAGAACCTGCGCACGCCAGAAGATGTAGTTGTCGGCGGAGAGCTTGATGGTGATGAGATGACCGAAGTGAAACGGCGGCGGCGAAGACACTCCCATCGAGGAGGCTGCCTGGGGTGCAAACACCATGGAGGCAGCCGGAGGCACCGAAGCCGATGCGGGAGGAGGCGGGACCGCAGCCAGGGCGGGCGCCGCAAAGCTCGCGGCCGGTGCGGACGCCGCAAGGCCCGCGGCCGGGGCGGACGCCGCCAACCCCGCCAGCGGGGCAGTGTGATCCGCTTGCGGCAGGAGCGGCGGGACGACGCCTGCGGAGTCCGC
>NC_041391.1:8625194-8628613 GCF_002162155.2 Triticum dicoccoides | reverse complement strand
GGACGCCGCCAACCCCGCCAGCGGGGCAGTGTGATCCGCTTGCGGCAGGAGCGGCGGGACGACGCCTGCAGAGTCCGCAGCGGACGGCGGCGCCGCGGTGTGGACCACGAGGTCACGCCCAAGTGAGGGCACCGGCGGCGTGGAGAAGACGGAGCCGATGCTCCTTGTCCCGATCGGAGCCGGAACAGAGACGGCATCGAGCGGGAGATTGAGTAGAGCCGCAAGAGAGGCCGGGAGGAAGCCCGCAGCAGTGGAACCGGTGGTGGCGGCGCTCGACATGGCGGCGGCGCGATCGGTGGCGCGGCGGCGGCGGTGAAGGCGGCGGCGGCTGCGGCGGCGGTGCGGGTATTAGGGTTTAGAAGCGGAAGCGATCGTAACCTAGCGTGATACCATGTAAGACAATAAGTTTTGGGGAACCAGCACAACCCTCTAGGGGTGGTTTATCTCATTATATATAATGGTTGTGTTACAATATGTACCATATACATACATAGGTACAGAAGCTATACATAGTCTAACAGACAGTTTTGTCAAATATGCAAGGCGAAGGCTATTGGGGCATCTTCAGCCGTTGTGCCCCCCAGGAGGCGTTTTTTGGGCCTCCTGGGGAGGCCCTGGCGAAATTTTTGGTACTGGGGGCGTGTCGTCTCCCAGCCGCCCCCCCATAGGTGTTCACTTTTTCTTCTTTTTTTCAATTTCAGTGTCCGGTCATTCCAACAAACACCTTTTGGGCATGCCCACCACACCGGACTCGAGCTCGCCGACAACGACCCCAGGCCACCCCGTCCTTCCTCCTCCGCCATGGCCATCGGTGGCGCCGGCGTTCTGCTATGCGTGGAGGCCGCCGCCAGCCGTGCCCGTGCGAGGCAGTACGAACGTCCACACGAGCTAGCTAGCTCCGCTGGATGGCATGGCGTCCCACGCAAGCTAGCTATCTAGCTTCGCTGCATGGTGGGTGTCGGCCCGTTCATGGCGACCCACGCGAGCTAGCAGCGCCCAGCCACGCCCGGCCCGGCCTCAACTCGCCGCGCCCAGCCACGTCCGGCCTCACCCTGGCCACAACTCCATGGCACGCGCCTCCGAGGTGCATCGGCGCGAGCTAGCGTGACGATCTCCGGCGTGCTATCGACCCATGCATCCGCAGCGACGAGCGCGCGAATAGGGCACGCCATGCGTGCGCGCCCGGACGGACTCGCCTCGCGCCCCGCGCCCGGCATGTGCTGCTGCAGCCGTCGGCCTCGCGCCCGCGCCCGCGCCCGGCATGTGCTGCTGCAGCCGTTGGCCTCGCGCTCGCGCCCGCGCCTGGCCTGTGCTGCTGCAACCGTCGGCCTCGCTTCCACGCCCAGGCCGCGCCACCCCGACTCGGCGAGCGGCGACAGGGGCGACATGGCGTGGAGCTGGCAGATGAGCGGCTCTCGAACTCGAGGATGGCATGCTCATCAGCAAGCTCCGTCCCGGCGAGCAGGGCACGGTGGCGTGGGCGTCCGCCCCGGCCACACGCAGACGTCGGCCACGCACAGGTGAGCGGCGGGTGCGAGCGTCGGCCACGGCGCCTCCCCGTGCAGCTCGGCGTGCAAAGTACGCAGCTCGATGTGTGTGCGTGGGGTAGGCAGAAGGAAAGAGACAAGAGAGGAGAGAGAGGAGAGGAGAGAGGGGGTGGGTGGCTGACGTGGGCCAATTTGGTTGGTTAAAACAAAGCGCCGGTGCCCCCAGAAGCCCCCCGGTTGCCTGGGTGTGGGCTGGGCTCGCCGGCTGTAACTTTTGCTTTTACCGGCGAAAAATGAGGTCTTGGGGGCCTGAGTGGGGCGTTTTTTGCCCGCCGGCGCTCAAAACGTGGCCTGGGGAGGCTTCTCGGGGACGCGGCTGGAGATGCCCTTATCCTCTGTCCTTAAGAGCTGTAAAACCCAGTTGTTGATAGCTTGGACATCTGGCGGCTTTTCGGCCACCTCAAGGCTCTGGCTTTCAAGATCAAATGCAAGGATACCTCCACTAAACAACCAGTAAAAAACATTCCCAACAAGGATGATGGGTCTTGAAAGATATATGGCATATTTACTCGCCGTCGAGACAACATCTCCCCACACACCACATGCCGAATCATAGAGGCAAGTGTATGCTTGCGTGTATCCGCTGCACATCAAAACCAACTTGAACGGGCTGGAGAAGCAGTCAGCATGCACACTACTATCATCGGCATCGCATAGTACCCCGCCCTGGCAGGAAAAATTCGATGTGGGGATCCCCTGTGGAAAAGGCACGCGGTGCTGCTGGCCTGCGAGGGGATCCCACACGACAAGCTCATGTCGAGACCTGTTGAGCAGGACCACGAGGCCGTGGTGGCAGCCGTGCAAGTCCCACTGGTCAGAGGAGTCTCTGGTCAATGGTACAGTGAAGCGGGCAGCCGGGATGCAGTCAGGCGAGTCCATGACGGGAGTGAAGAAAGATTTTCTGCCAATCCACCCTGCAAAGAAGCCGAGCAGCGGCGGTTTCCGGTGGTGTCTGCGGAAGAGGCCGAGGAACTTAGGGTCGGAGAGGATTCTGCGCCAGCGCTTGCATACGACGGACGCCCGGGGGAGCGAGGATGGATTCGGAGGGAGGCGCAAGAGGATCTCCCGGAGCAGGTCCTCGTTGTCCAGCGGGGGCGGCGTGGCCGGCATGGAACGGCGACGGCTCATTCCTCCGTCTAGAGCTAGGATTCGTAATAGCAAAGAGAGAAAGAAGATCAGCAACAAACGTTGACCAGATTGGAATCGGGAAACCAGGGAAGAAAAGGATCATCTATGAAAGAAGCAACAGAAATCAGGGAAACTCACCGTTTCTTCTCTGTCGGAGCGCCGAACGGTGGTGGCAGGCACGGTCAAGATAAAGTTTTTCTTCTCTCCGTCGTTCCTCTTCTCTGTGAATCCCATCGAGGGCCGAATAAACCCGCACGATCTGGTTTTTCTTCTCTTAAAGCCAAAATAGACCCTCCTGGAGTCCTTGTTTTCTCTAGTACGATGGTTTTTGTACAACCTTGTACGATCAGACAGCTAATAGATGCTGGATGTTAAGAAGAAATATTTTTAACATGAAATCTTTTCTTATCAGGAAATCAATAGTGGGTACTGGGTGAGAACCTTCAGCGCCACGTGCCGCTGGCCGTCTGACCTAGCGATGCAGCATTGAGTAAACCATGAGTTATAAGTTGTGAAAAACCGATCCTCTAAATTTGTTTACTCTCGGTTCATATGAATTCAGTGACTATATATCACAGACGATGGTGATGTTCTTATGTCCCGTGTAGACCCATATTGGTCATATTTGGCAATGGCGATATTCTTATGTCATAACCTTGTTGAGGGCTTTGCTCGGATAGGCTCGGTCCGGTTCTTCAGGGTGAAAACCTAAATTTTGTCCTTGGGTGGTTGCATTTGGTGACG
>NC_041391.1:8599318-8624812 GCF_002162155.2 Triticum dicoccoides | reverse complement strand
ACTGTTGAAGAACCTCGTCGTGTATGTGATATCATGATATGGTTGATGCGGATGTGGTCATTTTTGTAGTTTGCCGATCGTGGAACTGATCGCTTTGTAATTTTTTTTCCTTGTCTATACATACCTTTGGTCTTATATGACTTTACTATTTGCTGACTTGTTTTGTGTGTGCGCGCTGGTGTTGGCATGTCACTATAGGAAAAACACACGTTGCCTTGTATCATGTGGTAAGCCGATTGCTAAAAGACGGGTTCACGGCTTACATCCACGTAAACCGAGTATGCCCTAAAGAACACACGACGAACAGCAGACACTCACCTACACCATAGACCCAGTGTGTCGACAATCGGCTTAATGACAAGACATGGCGTACCTAAACGTAAGTCAGACATGCATATAACTGCCACGTGGCCCGCCCGCCACCCATTAACGAATCTGCGACAGTGTTGGATGTAAGCCGAGTACGAAATATAATACACTGGGCTTACAGCGCACAAAATATATTCAGTGCAAAAAATGGTTAGAGTTGTGAGTTGGGCTTATAATTACTTACTAGCAAATGTGTCCGTGCGTTGCAACGGGAAAAAGTTAGCGTGCTTCGTTGTGAAACAAAGTCAATTATCATTCAGGCTTGACATATAGATGATAAGTTTGATGATTACAAAAATGATGGATCATTTAACAATAGGATTCTTTGGAGCCCTAGTTCGAAACTTATGACATGAATCGTAGTCAATTATTTTTCTTTTTCTTTTCTTTACTTCATTGGTCATCCATCATCTACTGCTCTATATCTCTTTTCGCTCTTTGTTCCTTAGCATCCATGACTGGAGATTACGACCCAATTGCTGGCCTTCATTAGAGTTTTCTACAATGTAGGAATTCGTTGTTGATTAAAAAGGAAATTGATTAGATTCTACATCATAAGTAAAGCATACATGGCTGCTCATAAATTAATTTAATTAGCCTGGAGATAAGAATCAAAATAACATGTTCTTTATATGGTAATGTGTTACTTCCTCTCAGCAATCCCTTTTTAAAATTGTGCAACATTTTGGCTTGCAGTATAAGTTTATATTAGCCAGCTATGATATTCTGTCTATCTCGTTTTAGATGGTTATCACCAAGTAAAGTTAATTCCTTTTTTAGAATAAGTAAAGTTAATTCTCTCATGCATAGAAGTATTAATGTCTTGAAATCATGGTGTAGGATATAACAACTTCTGTAGTTACCTTTTTATAAGAAAGTAAGCTATTTTTGTTTACTATATTCTTTTGTTTAAATAATACTTTTGTACCGTGGTATCCCTAAACATAGTTTCAGATAAGCGTGAGGGAGTTAATTAATGATGTTTGGAAACAATTTATTTTGAATTTAGATTATTGGACGTGCAAGCATATATGTTTTTGCCATGTATACCCGAACATGTGTATATATTTTAGTCAAACATTGCTTAATCATTATCCTTTTATGTATGATGTTTGTTTTCTTTTCAGTTTTCGCGTCCTAATAGCTAGTAAGTATGAGTTTGCGAGGGATATAAATGGAGGCTAATTCAACTTCTCTTTTTTGAGATGAGTCAAAGTTCAACCTTGAAATAAAAAGGCGTGAACCAACGTAATTGAATGGCCCGAATGATCAATCGTGTTATGCTTAGCCCATAAGGTTAAACTTTGGTGCTCACATTTTTCTGGATTTATTTTTGGATTTTCGGTGATGCGAGTTCAATGGAAGAAGATGTTTGCGTTGACTATGAGCCGCCCACGGTGACTTCATAAATCATTTAGATGATATATCTCAGCTCAGTCTTTTGCATGTCCTCGTAGGGATAGTGCGTCGTGTGTTTGTAAAGATGAGTGTACACGTGTATATATGAATGTATGCGTTTGTACCGTGTTTAAAAAAAAAGAAATGTGCAAACGGAGAACAAACAGTTCACGCTAACACGTCCGTGTAAAGGTTTTTTATCGGTGCACGCTAGCTCACACCCGACTGGTCCAGCCGTATACGGGCTCGTCGGTCACAACCATCCATGTTGACCGCGGTTCGTTCTCTTCCGAACGGCTCGGCTCTCACCACATCCCGACTCAGATCCATGACCACTGGGACACGCTGCCGCTCGCCGCTCGCGCCCACGGCAGCCGGGGTCACCCCCAAGCTCCACCCACCGCCGGATCCCCCCGCCCCCAAGCTCCACCACCGCTGGATCCGCTAATTCACCGGCCATGGCACGGGCTACACACCCGCGCGCCATCAGGACGCCGCTCCCCCGTATCCCATGCGCCATCGGGAAATCCCACGACGGCCCATGAGGAGCTGGCTCAGGCCGTGCGCTCGAGGCCGCCTTTGCTCTAGCACCGATGGTTGTCTCGTACTCGGGCGGCCATGCTCATGTCCCACCACAACGCCCCCTCCCCGCCTCCAGCTCTGGATCCAGATGGCATCAAGGCCACCACCGAGCCTCCCGAGCGTTTCCTCTTTCCTCCACGGGCTCAGCGCCCGCCCAATCCCTCGCGCACGACGACCCACACTGGAGCTCCAGCGCCTGTCCTTCTCCTTGTTTATGTCTCCTCCTCATCTGCATCTTAGCCTTTTCTTTTTCCTTTGGTCATGCAGGGAGCACGCAATGAGCCTCGCCGCTGCCGCCAGCACCCGGACGTCGTCGCGCAGCCACCACCTCCGAGTTCACCGGACGCTGAGGCCCGTCCTCCCCTGCGTCCGGCACCGCCACTCTCTGGCTTGCCTCCAAGCGGATCCGGCTGCCCTCGACCTTGTCTACTCCTCCCGTCGTCAGATTTGACGCACCGCCGCCGGATCCATCTTCATCGGACTGGATCCGTCTGGATCCGGCTGCCCTCGACCGTCCCCGACCTCGTCTACTCCTCTCGTCGCCGGATTTGACGTGCCGCCACCAGATCCGTCTCCATCGGCTGCCCCCGGCCTCGTCTACTCCCCGTCACCGGATTAGACGCGCCGCCACCGGATTTGCCTCCATCGGACCGGATCCGTTCGGATCAGGCTGCCCTCGACCGTCCCCGGCCTTGTCTGCCCTTCCAGTCGATCTGAAATACGAAACATTTTTTTTTTCACATACATAATGAACTGCGGGTTAATTACTTAAAACCACAGGAGGCTTTTTGCAAAAAGTGCATGACGACGGACTACAGAAACCCAATTCTCTTTATTATTAGGTAAAGATTCATTTCTTTCCCTTCCCCCAATTTCTCATACATTCTATCTAGGCGAGATTCATCGCACTTTCGATCTCATTTCATCAATGCTAGAAAAATCTAATACGCGAACTCGAAATACCGCGGACTAAAAGCAATCACATGAAAACGACACCGAGATATGTGAACGAGATTCACCGATTCAGATACATCCCCGGGACATGCCATGGTTGCTCCTCCATGTGACACCACCCAACCGAGCGCCTCTACTGTTATGCTGGCACATGTTACATCGCTTGTCTATCCCCACATATATCTAGGAGGACTATGATACAAAGTGTCGGAAACTGCCCGGGCCCACGGATACTCGCCCCTGAGATTGCACTGCGTGTGGCCCGGATTTATGAACGAAAGGGCAGCCTAGTGTTTAAATACCCGGTGCACAACATTGATGTGACACCTGCCTCACAAACCAGATAGTGACGGAGGAAGGTTCGGGACGTATTGTGGCAGTCCACCCCGCATCGAGCAGATGGGAGGGAGTCATGTGATCGCATGCGCTCCAACCTGGTCTGGCATGTTGGCATGACCTGCCGTGACACAAGACAAGAGGAATATCTCCCAGACAAACCCTCCGGCATTCGGTCAATGTTGTAGACTGCGCTGACCCACGGATGGCCGCCGTGTCGAAAATTTCCCTATGGAGGCCCTGGAGACCGCACCGTCCTGCGTGAGGCCCGAATATATGAACTAAAGGGCGGCCTGGTGTTTAAATACCCAGTTCACAAAATTGACGTGGGGCCTGCCGCGCCTGCCTCACAATTCATGGTGGTGCGGATGGAGCGGATAGCCAGGAAAGTTTTTACCCAACATGCATGGCAATATAATCTCCAGACCAGTCTACCTCCTCCGTCGACATAGACATAGTTTCTATCTTTCATTACTTTACTATTGTCAATATGTTCGTTTTTAATGTTTTTTATTCGGACTTGTTAGTTTTGGTTCTATGCATCTTAGCAGTGCAGAGCCTAGGTGTCACCCTTGGTTTGTGTTGGAATTCCCCCACAAATCGATCACATCAAAGCACGGCAAACATGCACACACAAAAAAATTGGAAGAAGGCACAACACGTGCCTTTGGCAAAAAAAAAATGTATGTAATGATTGAGAATTGTTCAAGATTTGAATGTGTGGTTGACCCAGGGAGGCGACCCCCACTAGCACCTCGGGGCTCATGATATAGTCGCTAGATGGAGCAATGGTCAAGGAGGAACAGATGATCGTTGTTTGATGGAGCGATAAGGAGGGAGGCGACAAGCTGTCGTCGGCAAGGCGGTGGAAGGAGATCGCTGATGTGAGATGTGGTTCTGCGGTCCGGTGCTTAAGCTCAGCAAGATCGTTGTCCGGGGAAGTTAGACGGGTTAAGGAGTGGTGTGAGTTTGCACGAACAGTCGTCGTCGTGTCTATGGGTCGTCGTCATCATGTCCAAGTGCTTTTCTCTATAAGGTCCAAGATGAAGCATGTCACGGTCGAATAGTTGTCTGTTGTGGTGTAGAACCGATAACGAAGACGTGAAACAAATATCTAGCTCATCTGTGTAGTGGGACGACAACTAGCGTATGTGAGCCTCTTCAACGAGGACATGTCTCTACATGAGATTATAGGTGGATGGTGTACTCCACAAGTTAGTGGGCATGTATTGTGCTAGGTGTGGGCGATCTGATCCAAATGGCAGTGTGCCTGAAAGTCTGGATTATACGTTGAGATGGATTTTCCTACCAGAAATCTATAATGGAACAAAATCAGAGAAGCACGAGAAGATGACAAGTCAAGATTAAAGGAAGATTGTTAGACTAATCCTTATTATTATAAGGCTAGTTATCTAGCTTACTCGCATTTATAGTGTTGTAGTAGTACATGTTCGAAAATAGTCTAAGCTAGTCTGGTTAGTTTGCATAATGAGAAAAGTCTAAAATAAACCTTGAGTTCATACTCCCAGTCTGAATCGAACCTTGATCTTGAAATCCTTAAAATTGACACCCCATAGTCTCCAATTCCGGTCTATTCCAGCTGATTTGTGCTAAGTGCTCATTTGGCGCAGCGTAACAAGAATGAAATAACTTCGTATCCTGTCTCAGCATAGCCTGCAGATCAAGTAGCCAGTGATATCACTCATCGCACGCAAATACTGACACTTAATATATTCCCTTTTCCAAGGAAAAAAAACTACTTATTCCTACCATGCGCGCCTCCGGATTTCCTCCATCACGTCAAGATTGCAGATCGTCGGCAGCAACCTCCACGCAAACCGCAAGGTACTCTGGACAGCTCCTGTGTCTTCCTCCACGATGGCCGTGCATAATGACATGCGCGGGCCCGTGAGCACAGTAGCAGCCTTGCTTGGCCGGTCGAAGAACGCGCCGCACGTACCTTTCGATGAGAACTCCTAGCTGATGCTCGCGAGCGTCAACCACGCGAGCATTCACGCAGGGCGCGGCGATCTGAATAGGCCGGCATCGACGAATCGAACTCGACACCCCAGGGTAGTTAGGATGCGTCCAATACCACTACACCTGCTCAATGTTTGTTGTACATAGGCCGCGCATGTATTGTAATTGCACCTAGTGCCCCTTAGTGATTTTTGTGTATTGAAGACTTATAGGTTAAGGAACTAATGCGTTTGTGAGTGTACACAGGTCTATAAGTCTATGAGGAGTTTGATATTTACAGAGAAAGTCGACCCCTAAAAATGAAGTTCTTTGACTGAAGACTTTGATATTCTGAAGACTTTCTGAAGACTTTGAAAGTGAAGAAATTGGTGTGACCTTGAAGACTTGGTATTCATTTGAGGAACATGAAGCGTGAAGACTTTTGTTTTCGTAGTTTCATTTTCTCTTTCTTGAGTCATAGGAAACACCGTACTGTTAAAGGGGGTCGAGGAAATACTAAGAAAAAATTTCCATGTGATGCTCAACTCAAAATCCTACACCTACCAATCCCTTCGAGTGAAGCCTTTGGAAATCTCATACAGTTCAGTCACTTTCTTCAGTGACAGAGACGAAGTTCTTCTGGTCGCTGATGAATTTGTTCTGACTGAGGAGTTAGGAATTCGCCAGTGCGAATTGCCTACACAGTGAGGAACATGATAGCCCTGAGGAATTTGAGAGTCAAATTTCCGACCGTTGCTGTGCTGCGCGCCAGCTGTCTCAAAATATCTTATCCACCTAACGGTCATATCATTGAAGGGCATTTATGTCTTATCATGTCGGGCTGCTCCCTAGGCTATAAATAGCCGCCCCTACAACCACTAGCTGGTTGGCTGCTCCGAGAGAACTTGACACTTGTCATTTGAGAGCAACCCATCCTCCAAGGACTTTGAGCGAAAATCATCGAGTGAGGAAAACCCAAAACCAAACCCCTACAAACCCAAAGTGATTGAGCATCACTGAAGAAATTGATCCTGCGTGGATCCGACGCTTGTTACCTTTGAAGACTGTGCTTCTTCCAGACGGTTAGGCGTCGTGGTCTAGAGCATCCAAGAGGAATTGTGGATTGCCGAGTGACCAAGTCTGTGAAAGTTTGGAAGTCGCCTGAAGACTTACCACGAGTGATTGGACGAGGTCTGTGTGACCTTAGTTCAAGGAGAATACGGTGAGGACTGGGTGTCCTGAGCTGCGTGCTCAGCGACTGGGTGTCCGGGACTGTGTGTCCTCGAGTTTAAATACTCAGCCGCTCCAACCAGACGTACAACTGAGACAGCAGTTAGAACTGGTCTACCAAATCATTGTCTTCATCAACCTAACTGGTTCTATTTCCTCAACCCTTTCATTTCCTCATTACTATGTTGAGTGTTTGTTCATATCTGTGCTTGAAGACTTTGACTGAAGACTTTCTCAATTTCCTCAGTTCAATTTCTTCAGTCTGTTTGTCTTCATCTTGTGTTATCCTGTGATTATGCTTTCTGTACTCTGTGCTAGTCTTCATTTCATCATGATGACCATGCTTGTATTCTATTATGCTTACTTCTGAGTACTTATTCCGCTGCTAATAGTTCTTCGCTAAGAAATTTCCTCACCGGCAAATTCCTCAGTGAAGAATTCATAAAAATCGCCTATTCACCCCCCCTCTAGTCGATATAACGCACTTTCAATTGGTATCAGAGCAAGATACTCCCTTGTTCTGTGTGATTTTGGTTTAACCGCCTGGAATTTTAGTTATGACGACCGCAGATATGATCAAGGTCTCGGCCGGGTGTCCTATCTTTGATGGGACGGACTACCCCTACAGGAAGAACAAGATGCGGATGCATCTTGAGGCAATTGACAATGATCTCTGGTATGTTGTGGAAAATGGTGTTCCCTCTGTCTCACCCTCACTGAACGCTACCGATGTGAAGAGATTCAAGCAACTCGATTCTCAAGCGAAGAATATCATATGTGGCCATCTGAGTAAAGGACAGTATGGAAGAGTGAGTGCTTTGGAAACTGCTAAGCTTATCTGGGATAGGCTGTCCAAAGTGAATGAAGGAGTCTCAACTCAGCGTGACTCTCGAGTTGATGTTCTTAGAAATCTCTTCAACCGCTTCAAAAGACTCGACAATGAAAATGTCCAACAAACCTTCGATCGCCTCACTGACATCTCAAGTGAGCTTCAAGCCCTTGGTGCCACTGACATCACCGACCATGAGGTGGTGAAGAAACTGTTGAGATCGCTTGATTCCTCATTTGATACTCTGGCACTGATGATACAAGAACGTGCTGACTACAAGTCTCTTGATCCCGCCGATATCCTCGAAAGGCTAAATACTCACGAGTTCCAGCTTGCTGAAAAGAGAGATCTCTATGGTTCGAGCTATGGAAAACCACGTGCCCTGAAGGCCAAGGCTGGGTCTGAATCTGAATGTGAGGATTCTGGTAGTAGCCTTGGTGATCCTGAAGAACTGAGCCAGGAGCTAGCACTGCTCGTGAAGAAATTCCAGAAGTTCTCAAGACGTGGTCGCTTTGAAAAATCCTCAAGAAGCAGTGATTCCTCATCAAGTAACTATAAGAGAAGGTTGTGCCACAAATGCAAGAAACCTGGTCACTATATTCAAGATTGTCCTCAGTGGGAAAAGGAATTGAAGAAGAAGAAATACAAGGATTACAGTTCTGATGATGCGAAGAAGAAGAAGAAATCATCAAAATCTTCATCATCAAAATCCTCGAAGTCTTCATCTCACAACAAGAGCAGCTCCAAGAAGGCTCGGGCATTCATTGGCAAGAAAATGGACTCTGAAGCTGAATCTGAGGAACATGAGGAAGAGGAGGCGTCTGAAGAATCTGAATCTGGTGTGGCGAGTCTGGCTTTCGCTACTACTTTCGTCAGCAAGTCCATCTTCAGCACTGAAGAAACTGACCTCACCGACAAGCCTGATGAAGATAATGATGACTACGCTCCCACCTATTGCTTCATGGCAAAAGATGCAAAGGTACTCAAATACACCTCCTCTGAATCTAGTGAAAATGAATCTGATGAGGATCTCAAGCCTAGCTACTCTAAACTTTCTAAGATTGCTGTAAAACAACAAAGGGCTTTTGAAAAGGTTCAAAACATGCTAGACAAAAGTGATGATATGTTGGGTGAAGAAATGGGTCGCACTAAAGCCCTGACTGAAAATCTTCAGAGACTTCAGTCTAGGTTTGATAACCTTCAAAGTCATCATAACTCTCTCTTATCTGATCATGAGAAACTTTCTTATGAATTTCTTCAAAGAAACCAAGATCTTGAGAAGCTAAGAGTGAGATATGAAGATCTTCAGAAGGAGCGCGATTCATTACTTGCTCAACAAATCAGCGCTTCTCAGGAAGAATTTGTTCCTCCATGCTTAAAGTGCATTGAACGTGAATCTGCTAATTCTTTACCTGAATGTTCAAATGCTTCAACTGTTACAAATTCTTCACCTGCCTCTGCTATCACCAATTCCTCATCTGAGGACATTGCTAGTATCACTGACGATGCAGGGCTGAAGGAATTGTACATGACAGGCATGTACAAAAGCCTCAAAGGGCATCAGACTCTTTGTGATGTGCTTAAAAAGCAGATTCTCAACAGAAACCCTAGGAAAGAGGGTATCGCCTTTGAAAGGAAACTTAATGCTGATGGAACATATTGGAAGCCTAAGCAGTACCCCAAAACCTCATGGGTTGCTGCAAAGGGACCTCTAGTTGTTCCATCTAACTTATCTGGCTTTACATGTGAATCTCCTCATTCTTCTGATGAGTCATTTGACTCCAACTATAAACTGTTCAAAAATCAGAATGGTGAAGTATTTGCTAGATATGTTGGCACTAACTGCAGGAATGGTTCTTCTATGAAGAAAATCTGGATTCCCAAGAAGTGCCTCGAAAGTCTTCAGGTGAATGTCCTCATGACACCACCTGTGAAGAACAGGAACCCCAGATCAAATTCTTCATATGGACCAAATTCTTCATATGGATCCAAGTCCTCACACGGACCAAATTCCTCACGTGGATCAAATCCCTCAAAAGGATCAAAGTCCTCATATGATTATCATCGTGCTAACAACTCTGTTTCGCAGGGTAGAGCTAAGGGCTATGAATATGTGCATTATTCTTCAAACCATTATGTTCATAAGTCCTCGAAGAATTTCTCTGCTTATTCATATGCTTACCCTAACCCCTCTTATGTGAAACGAAATGGTTTGGCCTCTATGCCACCATTCTCGTATGGTGCTCGCAGAGTGATGAACTCTTTGCCACCCCTCCAGATGTGGGTGGTGAAGAAAAAGAACTAATCTCTTCTGCAGGGTCAGGTCTCCAGACGTGCTTTAACGTCTGAAGAATTTGCTGGGGACCTGACAAAATTGCCTGAAAGGACGCAGGCGAATCATGATGAAATGAACCTTCATTTCATACGTCCTCATACTGCTATATCTATTTACTGATTGATGAAATTCATCTGATGAACTTGATATCATATTCTTCACAAATGAAGCATATGAGATTGTAAGCTACACTAATTCATCTGCAGGATGATCAACCCAAAGCTACTGAGTGGGTCCTCGATAGTGGATGTACGAATCACATGACTGGTGACAAGAATCTATTGATGGATGCTCCCTTATCACCGTCACATCTGAAGCATATCATCTTTGCTGACAAAGGCAAAAGTCAGGTATTGGGTCTTGGTAAGGTTGGAATCTCTAAGGATAAACACATGGACAAAGTCATGCTTGTTGAGTCCTTAGGATACAACCTCATGTCAGTCTCAATGCTTTGTGATCTTGATATGGTTGTTGTCTTTGGCAAGTATCGATGTGTTGTGATTATGGAAGCTGACAATTCCAAAGTCTTCGAAGGCTTTAGGACACTAGTGCAGAACCGGGCATCAGCACCGGTTCGTAAGGCTCTATAGTGCCGGTTACATAACCGGCACTAATTTGTGGTCACTAAAGCCCCCCCC
The DNA here is from genome assembly GCF_002162155.2 of Triticum dicoccoides. Classification (NCBI taxonomy): domain Eukaryota; kingdom Viridiplantae; phylum Streptophyta; class Magnoliopsida; order Poales; family Poaceae; genus Triticum; species Triticum dicoccoides. The sequence continues at coordinate 8,614,182 of NC_041391.1, read as the reverse complement.
CCCCTTTAGTACCGGTTCAGCACGAACCGGTGCTAAAGGGCAACCACGTGGCACGAGCCAGCTTCGGGGACCTGGAGCCCTTTAGTACCGGTTGGTAAGACCAACCGGTACTATAAGGTTTGGGGGGGTTTTAGTTTTATGATTTCTTTTTCATTTAATTTTGTGTTTCCATTTTAATTCTTTTTCGTTTGCTGGTATTTTACGATACTACACATTGTACACGTTATGCATATATATATATATATATATATATATATATATATATATATATATATATATATATATATATATAGAGAGAGAGAGAGAATTTCTAGTAGAACCAATCATGCATATATATATCACATCAATGTCTCACAAATTAAACCACCATATTAATTAATTCACACATACACACATGTATAGCTATATACAATTTCTCCTACATATGAATGTTGCCTTCGGAGCCAGTGGCATTAGCCTAATTGGTGCATTCGGAGCACGATGACAATTGAAAGTGGTTTTCATGGGGGCGGTAGCGGGTAATAGAATTCTCCATTCGGATTTATGACCTGGTCGAGCAAAAATCCCGCTATTTCCTCTTGAAGTGCTTCTACGCGCTCCGTTTCTATGAGCTTCTCCCGCACCTCTTTGAACTGTTAAGAAGGAGATCAATATGCATGTGTATTAGTTGTGTGACTAGCTAGATATCGATAATGGTGTAAAAATTGTGAATAGTGTTCTGACAAGCGTACCCATTGCTGTCTTTGAGATCTGCTCCTTTCGGACGCCATCATGCGAATGTTTTCGCAAATGCAGAATGCACACAGATCAGTCCCCTGCGCCTGCTTCAGGGCCTTTACGAGAATGGAATTTGATCAGATAAAAATTAATCAAGCATGATAATTAAAGAGATGGCAGCTAGCTAGCTAGCTAGTACTACTTAATTATTTACCTTGGGTCGAAACCATTAAAGCTTTTGTTTCCATTCACCTTCCGTGACGCTGATGAATCTTGCCCAAGCCCTATCCGCCGACAAAAAAAATGAATAAAGGGGTTATTAAATAGTTCATATCATGAAATGACGAACTAAATAGGCCGAGATATATAGTTAATAATGATTGAAATTACCTGTTCACTATCCGATACAAGATGTTAAAGTCAGTGTTTTTTGAGATTAGTGAGTCCAGTATTTCAACTGTTCCGGCGTCAACTTTAATGATACACAAGACCCAGTGAAATCTGCATGCACACACGTTTACATGTCTTAATTAAGCGGGTATATGTAAGCAAAAACATGTAGCTAGCTAGTAGGCAAAAACAGAGAATTTATAGTACAAGACAGTGTGACTCACCCAAAGTGGTAAGGAAGTAGTATATCTTCATTGTATTTGAGGCGCTTCAAGAACTCTAGCATGCTGTCCTCTACTTCCTTTGCATGATGTTCATTTATCTTCCATGTGTATTCATTAACGGTGTTTGGGTCAATGAACCCAATGCCAAAGCGTCCACCTTTTCTCATTTCATATATCTTCATCCTGCATAATACCACAGAAAAGAATATAGTGAGGATAATTACAGGTAATGATTGATCAAAAGGATCACTACAGCTAGCTTGAGACTTAAATTATAGAAAGAAATCACTTACAGACAATAGCAACTGACGATAGATTTGTCGAGTGCGTCTTGATTGTATAACTGAAACAGTTCTGAATACTCAACGGACCCAACTTTCTCATGGTAGTAATGGTCCTGCTTGACATTCACCATGAGGGACACTCGCTCTGAAATCTTGGTAATGTTCATGTACCATTGATGCAATTCATACATTCTCGTTGGGAGGTTCTTGACCTTGTCTGGCGCGACCAAAGGTTGGCCCCGGACATATTTCCGTTTTACTTCATCCTCTCTAAGCAAAGGCATGGGCTCGATCTCGAGGAGTTGTCCAACAGTGATGTTGAGAACTTCAGCCTGCATTATATGCTCCTCCGTTATTACCACATTGCCCACCTCGGGAACATGCACTGTTTGCCCACAATAATATTGGGGGCGCGTACTGTCACCTGTTGTTGGCACAACAAGCGAGGGGATCGATTGCGCCGCCTGTTCTCCCAGCTGGGGAATGGTTTTCCCGCATTTTTTGGCAGCTGCTTCTTGTTTGCTCGATCCCGATGTAGACGTGCTCGCCTCCCTTTGTAGACATGCTCGATTTAACTTCCTGATGTGGCGCTCATAGTCTGTGTCAACAGGCTTGGAAGCTGGTGGTTGAGCCATACGAATGAAGTGGTCAATCGTTTCCTCAGGCACTTTCTCCCTTGGCGGCGGTGGCGGTTTCGGTGCAAAATGGGCTTCCACCTTGGCCTTCGATATGGCTGTGATTTCCTCCTCGGACCTGTCATAAGACCTCTGCGGAAGAGGCTTGAGGCTTGGACCATATTTATATCGCTTGCCTCCGCCTGTACTTCCTGTACTACCTCGACTCGTACCGCTACGCACCATAGCTGCGGGGTGTCTCTTCTGCGATTGCTGAGGCGGCGGAGACGGCTGACGGGACTGAGTTGGACGAGGAGGAGTGGCCTGAGGTTGTGCCGGACTTGGAGGAGGAGTGGACGTCTGACGCTGTGGAGGACTTGGAGGAGGAGGATTGTCCTGACACTTTGCCGGACTTGGAGGAGGAGGATTGTCCTGACACTTTGCCGGACTTGGAGGAGCGGGAGTCTGCTGACTCGGTGGCGGACTTCGACGAGGACTCGGGTGACGCGGTGTCGGTGGCCTTGGAAAGATGATGCAATCCTTTTTCTATAGGATGATACGATGTATGGCCTCTCCGAGAAAGCGCTCGCCGTCAGCTCCAGCAATGTCAAGTTGTAGCCCCGAATATGGTGGGTCCACCACCTCATCAACCACGACACGAGCATAGCCCGCTGGAATCGGGTTGCAATGGAAGGTTGCCTCAGGGGTATTTGTGAAAGCACAGCCGTCCGCCACCTTCATGGATATGTTCTTCATTATGACGTGTAGCTCGCAGTTAGTGTTCTCCGTGATGTCATCCACGGGGTATCTACCCAGCATTGCATCGTCCGGGACAGAACCCACACTGCTTCTCGGCATGGATGGGCCGGTGCTATCCAATGATGGATCATCTGCTAGCTGTTGCAGCTGCTGAGACCCCCTTTGATGGGTAAGTGAGTCGATTTGCTCCTGCTGCCGCTGGAATTTGACTACCAATTCCACTTGACTTGCTTCTAGGCCTTGAAGGAGTTCATAGTCCCGCTTCCTATGCTCCTCCTCCATCTTCCAATTCTTCTCCTCCGCAATCTTCTTTCTCGCACGGGTTCTGTAGTCGTTGTTCCAGTCTGAAAATCCCTCATACCACGGCATAGCGCCCTTGCCTCGTGTTCTTCCCGGGTGTTCAGGATTTCCCAGGGCACGCGTAAGCTCGTCGTTCTCTCTGTTGGGCTGGAACACCCCCGTTCGTGCCTCTTGTATTGCAACAAGTATCGCATCGTCGGCTCCCTTCAGACTTGCCCTCGTCGAAACATTGCCTGTCTCCCGGTCCAACTCCCCCCCATGCGCATAGAACCAAGTCCTGACCCTGGGGGGCCAGCTCTTAGTAGCCGGAGTGACACCTGCATCCTCCATCTCTTTCTCAGACTTATCCCACTTAGGCATTGCCACCGCATAGCCACCTGGCCCCAGCTTATGGAACTTATCCTTTTTTTCGGCATTCTTCTTGTTTATCCTCGACCGTTCCTTAGCTAATTCCGAATCCTTGAATTTCACGAAATCGTCCCAATGATCACGTTGGTTCTCAAGTGTTCCCTTGAATACTGGAGTCTTCCTTCCTCCGTTGACGTACTTGTTCCATTCACCATTCTTGTAGTTCTTGAATGCAGTCGCCATCATCCTAAGAGCAGCCTCTTTGACTTTCTGCACATCTGCTTCTGTGAAATGATCTGGTAGGGTGAAATGTTCCATGAGAGTATCCCAAAGTAGATCTTTTTGATTCTTGTCGACATAAGTAACATCTGGACGTGGCTTTGTTGGCGCTCTCCATTCTTGAAGTTTGATCGGGGAGTTGGTCCTTCACAAGAACTCCGCACTGACGAACGAACTTGTCCGCAATCTTCTTAGGCGCTAATGGTTTGCCAGTAGGGCCGCATGCCTTGATATTGTACTTTACGCCCGGCTTCAACTTTTTGTTCGGGCCTCGTTTCGTCCTTTTGCCTGAAGATTTGCTCGATCCGGATGGCTGAAAGAACAAAGATCGATTCGTTAATATATCTTCAAGTCATTTAAAACATGTGATGATCACCAGATGCCTGCTTATATAAATATATATACCTCGTCGGTGTTTGTTGTTTCAGGATCAACATGTTCTTGGTCATCGTCATGGTTCATGACTTCATCAATTTCGTCGTCGTGATCGAATATCATATCACCCTCTCCGGTGTTGTTTAGAAATTCGGAGCCGTCATAATCTTCTTCATTCTGATTATCATCTGCCCCGCGTATCATATCGAACATGGTCTGTTCTCCCTCTCTGTCGGTATTGTCTGCCATAGCTTTTGTTTAACTAATCCAAAAGAAATATAAAACAATTGAGTATTCAAATCTCGAATAATAGATATAATCTCGAATACATCGTCCAGAATAATAGATATAATCTCGAATACATCGTCTCGAATAATATATAATATATAATAGTACATCACTGGCTATTAGCTAATAAAGATCGAATACTACAGAAGAATCTAGGACACTCGCGGTTCCTTCGGCGCGGGCGGTGGACACCCAAAGAGAAGGAACCCTCACAGGATCATAACTGAAGTGAGATCCCCGAAGATACTGCCACGTATTGGAGAACCTGCCGCCCTCTAACGCAACCATGTAGCGATGGACGTGCTCGTCCTCCTCCCTGACACGGCGACGTACCACCTCCGGCGGGGCCGGGTCCCTCCGCACCGAAACTGGCCCACGCGAACGCCACCAAACGAGATCAGGGTCGACGACGGGACCCGCGGCCGGGTTCCTCGTCAAGCGGCGCGCCCCTCCAAGCAGCACCTCCCAGTGCCAGCCCGGCGGAGCCCAGTCCCGGACATGGGTCGGCTGGACGTCATCGCGGACGGGTCGACGGCGAGGATGCGGGTCGGGCATCATCGAGAACAAATACTAGCTATATGCCCGCAAAAAGTAACATTTTTTTAATGATTGGATTTTGATAACTAAAATTTCTAACATTTCTATATAACTAACATTTCTATAACATTTCTAACAATGCTATATATAACTAACATTTCTATAACATTTCTAATATTTCTATAACTAAAAAACAGAAAAAAAATTATAACATTTCTATATATATAACTAACATTTTTATAACAATTTCTATAACTAAAAAACAGAAAAATTTCTAACAATTCTAACTTTTTTATAACTATTTCTATAACTAATAAACAGAAAAATTTCTAACAATTTCTAACATTTCTAACAATTCTAACAATTCTAACATTTCTAACTATTTCTAAAAAACAGAAAAATGTCTAACAATTTCTTAAAAACAGAAAAATCTATAACTAAAAATGTATGTGTGTGTACGCGCTCACCGGCCGACGAGGCGAGAGGCGGCGGGGGGCGCGCGGCGACGGGGACGGCGACGGGCGCGGCGACGACGGGGACGGGGACGTACGGGCCGGGGCGGCGACGACGGGGACGGGGACGTACGGGCCGGGGCGGCGACGACGACGAGGACGGTGACGACGCGGCCGGGACGGGGCGGCGGTGACGACGGGGACGGGACGACGGGGCGGCGACGACGGGGCCGGGGCGGCGACGGGGGCGGCGACGGGCCGGGGCGGCGTCGAGGGATATGGAGACGGCGGGGGCGGCGGGCGACGGTGCAGAGGAGAAGAAGCAGAGGGAGAGATGAGAAACTGACGAAATTTCGAAGTGTTTTCTTATATAGAAGGCACGTTTAGTACCAGTTGGAGCCACCAACCGGTACTAAAGGTCTGTTTTGGCCAGGCCAAGCGGCGGGAAGCGCACCCCCTTTAGTACCGGGTGGTGGCACAAACCGGTACTAAAGGCCCCCCCTTTAGTACCGGTTGTAGCCACGACCCGGTACTAAAGGGTGTGCGCTGCCAGGCGAGGGGCGCAGAAGTTTAGTCCCACCTCGCTAGTTTAGGAGCGCCAGGACCAGTTTATAAGCCCAGGCGCGGACACTGCATTGAACTCCTCTCAATAGCAGGCCTTCTGGGCCTACCTCTCCTACTCTGCCTGTGGGCCTACTGGGCTTGCGGGCCTGCATCCTGGCCCAACTACAGGTTGGGTTTCTAGGCGTATGCAGGCCGCTGTGGCGCAGTAGGCGGGCTTTTTTTGATTTATTTATTTATTTTATTTATTTATTTTTGTTTTATTTATTTTTGAGTTTTTTTTGCTGTAATTAGAGTTTCTTTGTGAATATTTTTTCTTTAGGTACAAAAAATTACAAACTTTCTGTTAGTGCCGGTAGATTTCAAATTTGAATAGTTTAAATTTTGAATTATTTGAAATTTGTGTGAATCACTAGTTTGTGAATAACTTAACTTTGAAAAAAGTTTTTCAGTGATTCTTTTTTCTTATGTTTAATATTAGTGTGTTTTATCATTATATTTAATTTAGTAATGCTTAGGTTATTTAAAAAATGAAATGCCTTTGTAACAGTTCAGTTTTCGTCGGAAACCCTGATACTTCGAAAGAGATTGTCCATTTTGTACACGAAGTGCATCCAGTTTTTGCCGTAACCCTCTCTACTTTCTTGCACATGCTATTTGTATGAAATTATGATACCATGCCAACTTTCAACCTTTTCTGAGTTCATTTGAATTGCTTTTCAATTTCAGGGTCATTTAGCTGGAAAAAAAATCAGTAAATGCATGAAAAGAATTTGTTTGCACATAAAATTTCTTCGCGTTTCAAATGCCAAAACACATAACTACCCTAACTATTACAGACATTCCCTCCTGGGTGTGAAACACAGAAGAAAGTGATGATAGTGAAGCCGATCACATCCCAGATCTTTGGGTGTGAAACTTTTTCTTTGCGTGTGTCCCTTTGCGCCGTAACCATGGAAAATCTTCATCATTTAACGGGATGCTCGGGTCAATATTCACTGTGAATGGAGCAATTTCATCAAACTTTTCATAATCTTCTGACTTGTCTGTCTTGTCATCCACTCCCACGATGTTTCTCTTCCCAGAAAGAACTATGTGCCGCCTTGGCTCATCGTACGATGCATTCGCTTCCTTATCTTTTCTTTTTCTTGGCTTGGTAGACATGTCCTTCACATAGAAAACCTGTGCCACATCATTGGCTAGGACGAATGGTTCGTCTGCATACGCAAGATTGTTGAGATCCACTGTTGTCATTCCATACTGCGGGTCTTCCGTTACCTCGCCTCGTGTCATATTGACCCATTTGCACCGAAACAAAGGGACCTTCAAACCACGTCGATAGTCAAGTTCCCATATGTCCTGTATATAACCATAATATGTTTCCTTTCCCGTCTTGGTTTCTGCATCAAAGCGGACACCATTGTTTTGGTTGGTGCTCTTCTTATCTTGGGCGATCGTGTAAAATGTATTACCATTTATCTTGTATCCTTTGAAAGTCATTATATTCAAAGATGGTAACTGGGACAGCAAGTACAGGTCATCTTCAATAGAGGTGTCATGCATGGTACGTGTCTGCAACCAGTTGGCGAAACTCCTGGTTTGTTCACGTGTAATCCACTCATCACACCGCTCCGGGTGTTTGGAGCGTAGCAAATTCTTGTGTTCATCCATATACGGAGCCACCAAGGTGGAATTCTGTAGAACTGTGTAGTGTGCTTCAGTGAGAGAATGTCCGTCCATACATATTATTTGTTCCCCTCCTAGCGTGCCTTTTCCATCCAGTCTGCCCTTATGCCGCGATTCAGGAACACCAATCGGCTTAAGGTCAGGAATAAAGTCAATAAAAAACTCAATGACCTCCTTATTTTGATGGCCCTTGGAGATGCTTCCTTCTGGCCTAGCACGGTTATGAACATATTTCTTCAAGACTCCCATGAACCTCTCAAAGGGGAACATATTGTGTAGAAATACAGGACCCAAAACGTTAATCTCTTCGCATAGGTGAACTAGGACGTGCGTCATGATGTTGAAGAAGGATGGTGGGAACACCAACTCGAAACTGACAAGACATTGCACCAAATCATTCTGTAACCTTGGTATGATTTCTGGATCGATTACCTTCTGAGAGATTGCATTGAGAAATGCACATAGCTTCACAATGGCTAATCGAACGTTTTCTGGTAGAAGCCCCCTCAATGCAACCGGAAGCAGTTGCGTCATAATCACGTGGCAATCATGAGACTTTAGGTTCTGAAACTTTTTCTCTACCATGTTTATTATTCCCTTTATATTCGACGAGAAGCCAGACGGTACCTTAATACTGAGCAGGCATTCAAAGAAGATTTCCTTCTCTTCTTTGGTAAGAGCGTAGCTTGCATGACCCTGATGTATGTCGTCTTCTCCGTGCATACGTTGCTGGTCCTCCCGTGCCTCAGGTGTATCTTTTGTCTTCCCATAGACGCCCAAGAAGCCAAGCAGGGTCACGCAAAGATTCTTCGTCACGTGCATCACGTCGATTGCGGAGCGGACCTCTAGGTCTTTCCAATATGGCAGGTCCCAAAATATAGATTTCTTCTTCCAGATGGGTGCACGTCCGTCCGCGTCCTTCGGAACAGGTTGTCTGCCAGGACCCTTTCCAAATATCACCTTCAAATCCTTGACCATATCATGTACATCAGCACCAGTACGGTGGCGAGGCTTCGTCCGGTGATCCGCCTCACCTTTGAAATGCTTGCCTTTCTTTCTTACGGGATGCCTGCTCGGAAGAAATCGAGGATGTCCCAGGTACACATTCTTCTTACAACTATTCAAATATATACTGTCGGTATCATCCAAACAGTGCGTGCATCCGCGGTATCCCTTGTTTGTCTGTCCTGAAAGGTTACTGAGAGCAGGCCAATCATTGATGGTCACGAACAGCAACGCCTTGAGGTCAAATTCTTCCCCCATGTGCTCATCCCACGCACGTACACCTGTTCCATTCCACAGTTGTAAGAGTTCTTCAACTAATGGCCTTAGGTACACATCAATATCGTTGCCGGGTTGCTTAGGGCCTTGGATGAGCACTGGCATCATAATGAACTTCCACTTCATGCACAACCAAGGAGGAAGGTTATACAAACATAGAGTCACAGGCCAGGTGCTATGGTTGCTGATCTGCTCCCCAAAAGGATTAATGCCATATGCGCTTAGACCAAACCATGCGCTCCTTGCGTCATCTGCAAACTCCTTCCCGTACTTTCTTTCGATTTTTCTCCACTGCGACCCGTCAGTGGGTACTCTCAACTTTCTGTCTTTCTTACGGTCTTCTCTGTGCCATCGCATCGCCTTGGCATGCTCTTTGTTTTGGAACAAACGTTTCAACCGTGGTATTATAGGAGAATACCACATCACCTTGGCAGGAATCTTCTTCCTGGGGCGCTCGCCCTCGACATCACCAGGCTCATCGCGGCTGATCTTATAGCGCAATGCACCACATACCGGGCAAGCGTTCAAATCCTCGTACTCACCGCGGTAGAGGATGCAATCATTAGGGCATGCATGTATCTTCTGCACCTCTAACCCTAGAGGGCAGACAGCCTTCTTTGCTTCGTACGTACTCTCGGGCAATTCGTTGTCCTTTGGAAGCATATCCTTTATCATTACCAGCAACTTTCCAAATCCCTTGTCAGATACACCATTCTCTGCCTTCCATTGCAGCAATTCCAGTGTGGTGCCCAGCTTTTTCTTGTCACCTACGCAATTCGGGTACAACAATTTTTTGTGATCCTCTAACATGCGCTGCAACTTCTTCTTCTCCAAATCACTTGCGCAGTTTCTCTTTGCATCGGCAATGGCCCGACCTAGATCATCAACGGGCTCATCTAATGCCTCTTCTTCAGCTTCTTCCCGCATTGCCGGCTCAACTTCTTCCCGCATTACCGGCTCAGCTTCTTCCTTCATTGTTGTATCATCGTATTCAGGAAACCCATGGCCAGGATAGATGTCGTCGTCCTCTTCTTCTTCATTGTCTTCCATCATAACCCCTCTTTCTCCGTGCTTGGTCCAACCATTATAGTGGGGCATGAAACCGGACTCAAACAGGTGGACGTGAATGGTTCTTGACGTAGAGTAATTTTGACCATTCTTACAGCCAACACATGGACAAGGCATAAAACCATCCGCCCGCTTGTTTACCTCAGCCGCAAGCAGAAAAGTATGCACGCCCTCAACGAACTGGGGAGAGCATCGGTCATCGTACATCCATTGCCGGCTCATCTTCATTACACAACACCGAATAGACCAAATTAATACAAGTTCATACATAAAGTTCATACAACACTTAAATGCAACAAACAAATAACTCTCTAGCTAAAATATTTAAATGCAACAACAAATGCGACCAAGATCGCAACTAAGGTAACAATTGATCCAACAGCATAATGATACCAAGCCTCACTATCGATGGCATATTTTCTAATCTTTCTATTCTTCAAGCGCATTTTCTCCATCTTGATCTTGTGATCATCGATGACATCGGCAACATGCAAGTCCAATTCCATCTTCTCCCCCTCAATTCTTTTCAATTTTTCTTTCAAGTACTCGTTTTCTCTTTCAACTAAATTTAACCTCTCGACAATAGGGTCGGTTGGAATTTCCAGTTCACATACCTCCTAGATAAAAATATCTATGTCAACTTGATGGGCATAATTTTTCATAAACACGAAATGCAACAAATAGTTTTAAAAGAGAATATACCACATCCGAATCATAACAAGGACGAGGGCCGACGGGGACGGATATCAAAACCATGGCACTATGTATAACAAACAACGTACGGGTAAGATAATTATTACATGATTAACTATATATCCAAATCACACAAAAATCAATTTTTTATATAAAATTTCATGAACAAGAGGCTCACCACAAGGTGGTGCCGGTGACGGGACGGTGCGGGCGATCGACGGTGGTTACGACGGAGATTTAGAAGGCACTAAGTAAACCACACCTACATATGCAAACTAGATGTTATTTTTGACCTCAAATTGCATATAAATCAAATACTAGCACATATATATATATCCTCCCAAATTACTAAACTCACAAATTAGTAACTATACAAAGCATGGGAAGAGCTAATCTAGCAATGAGAGTTGAAAGGACAAAGTTGCTAACCTTTGTGATCATTTGAATGGATGGGGGCCTTCAAATCTTGACAAATTTTGGGCAAAATTTGTGAGGAGCTCGAGGGGAAAGGGGAAGAACAGAGGAGAAGTGAGGGGAAAGGGGAAGAACAGAGTGGCTCGGGTGGATGAAGGGTTTATGTACGTCGACCTATTGTACCGGTTCGTGGCACGAACCGGTACTAAAGGTGCTGGAGGGGGCCCAGACTGACAACATCCTGCCACCACCCTCATTAGTACCGGTTCGTGGCACGAACCGGTGCTAAAGGTTAGCCACGAACTGGTACTAATGAGAGCGGCCCGGCTAGCCGTTGGAACCGGCACTAATGTATACATTAGTGCCGGCTCTAATACAAACCGGCACTAATGTGCTGCACGTTTGACCCTTTTTCTACTAGTGGGAGAGGAGATCTGTATATGGTTGATTTCTCTACAGGACCACAACCAGCCGTGTGTCTACTTGCAAAAGCTTCAGAAGGCTAGCTATGGCATCGACGACTTGGTCACGCAGGCATGAGGAATTTGCACACGCTTGCGAAGAAGAAGCATGTCATTGGCATTGAGAATGTCAAATTCCTCAAGGATCACTTATGCGGAGCCTGTGAAGCTGGAAAAATGACCAAGGCCAAGCATCCAGTGAAGACTATCATGACCACTACTCGTCCATTCGAATTGCTTCACATGGACCTCTTCGGACCTAATCATTACTCAGCAGTCACTAATGATGCATCTCTATATGGTTTTGTCATTATTGATGATTACTCTCGATATACATGGGTACACATTGTTACTTACAAACATGAAGTGCAGGAAGTCTTCAAACGATTTTCCTCGAGGGCTTCAACCAACTTTGGTGTGAAGATCAAGCACATCAGAAGTGACAATGGAACTGAGTTCAAGAATTTCGGTCTTGATGACTATCTTGATGAACTTGGTATTACTCATGAGTTATCTGCTCCCTATACTCCTCAGCAAAATGGCGTCGTGGAGTGCAAGAACAGAACTCTTGTTGAGATGGCTCGCACTATGCTTGATGAATACAAAACGCCTCATTGTTTTTGGATTGATGCAATTGATACTGCGTGCCACATCATCAACAGAGTATATCTTCACAAATTCTTCAAGAAGACGGCCTATGAACTCCTCACTGACAAGAAACACAATGTGAGTTATTTCAAAGTCTTCGGTGCTAAATGTTGGATTAGAGATCCTCACCACAATTCTAAATTTGCACCGAAAGCACATGAAGGTTTTATGCTTGGTTACGGAAAGGACTCGCACACCTACAGAGTCTTCAACATTGTTCTTCACAAGATTGTTGACACTGTAGATGTGCGGTTCGATGAAACTAATGGCTCGCAAAGAGAGCACCTACCTTCTGTGTTAGATGAACCAGCACCTAAGGATTCTATCAAGTTCAAGGCAACTGAGGATGTCATTCCTACTGAAGAATCCGCTGAAGAATTCATTCCAGCTCGTGAAGAACGTCGAGCTAATGCACCTGAAGAAAATGCTGAGGAAAATGGTGCTGAGGAAAATGGTGCTGAAGAAAATGCTAATCAAACTCCTCAGCGACAACCAGCTCATCCTCGCGTTGCAAAAGAAGTGCAAGTGGAGAAGATCATCGATGACATTAGAGCACCAGGTCCTCTCACACGCTCAAAAGCTTCACATTTATCTAACTTTTGTGGGCACTATGCTTTTGTCTCTATCAAAGAGCCCACTAAGGTAGATGAAGCATTTCTGGAGCCGGAGTGGATTCAGGCTATGCAAGAAGAATTACATCAGTTCGAGCTCAACAATGTCTGGGAACTGGTCAAACGTCCAGATCCTCGCAAGCATAATATCATTGGCACAAACTGGATCTACCGCAACAAGCAAGATGAAAATGGCCTTGTGGTGAGGAATAAGGCACGACTGGTAGCTCAAGGCTACACACAGGTTGAAGGAATTGATTTCGATGAAACTTTTGCACCTGTTGCTAGACTTGAGGCTATTCGCATGTTACTTGCTTATGCTAACCATCATGATATCATCTTATATCAAATGGATGTGAAAAGTGCATTCCTCAATGGTAAGCTTGAGGAAGAATTATATGTTGCTCAACCCCCAGGTTTTGAAGATCCAAAGAATCCTGACAAAGTCTTCAGACTTAATAAGGCCCTCTATGGCCTCAAGCAAGCCCCTCGGGCGTGCTATGATACATTGAAGGAATTCTTCGTGAAGAATGGCTTCACACCCGGTTCACTCGACCCTACTCTCTTTACTAAATCTTATGATGGTGAATTGTTTGTGTGCCAAATATATGTTGATGATATTATCTTTGGCTGTACTGACCAACGTTATAGTGATGAATTTGCCTATATGATGAGTGAATAATATCAAATGTCTATGATGGGAGAGTTGAAATTCTTCTTAGGTCTTCAAATTCGTCAACAGCGCAATGGCATATTCATATCTCAGGAGAAATACCTCAAAGATGTACTGAGGAAATTCGGCATGCAAGATTGCAAAGGCGTCAAAATTCCTATTCCCACAAATGGCCATCTATGCACTGATGAAAATGGTATTGACTTCGATCACAAGGTATACCGCTCCATGATTGGTTCTTTATTGTACTTATGTGCATCTAGGCCAGATATAATGCTTAGTGTTTGCATGTGTGCCCGATTTCAAGCTGCACCGAAGGAATCACACCATAAGGCTGTGAAGCATATTATTCGATATCTAGCTCACACACCAACACTAGGATTATGGTACCCCAAGGCCTTTGCTTTTGATCTCATTGGATATTCTGACTCTGACTATGCTAGTGATCGTGTGGACCGCAAGTCAACATCTGGCACTTGTCATTTCCTCGGACGATCTTTGGTCTGTTGGTCCTTGAAGAAACAGAACTGCGTATCACTGTCTACTGCGGAAGCTGAATACATTGCTGGTGGCTCTTGCTGTGCTCAACTGCTTTGGATGAAGCAAACACTCAAGGACTATGGCGTCAACGTGAAGAATGTGCCTCTCCTCTGCGATAATGAGAGTGCCATCAAGATTGCTCACAACTCAGTTCAGCACTCGAAGACAAAGCACATTTAGATTCGTCATCATTTTCTTCGTGATCATGTGTTGAAGGGCGACATCTCCATCGAGCACGTGAAGACTGAAGAACAGCTAGCTGATATCTTCACTAAGCCCTTGGATGAGAAGAGATTTAGCAAGTTGCGGTGTGAGCTAAATATCTTAAAATCTTCGAATGTTCTTTAAAAAGGACACACATCCTAACACTTATGCAAAATTGATGACTTAGATGTGCAACACATGAAGAAACGTTTTTCTTCAATCAATGAAGAATAACACTCTAAGTGTGAAGAAATTAATGAAGAATTTGACTCTCAGAACCCTACGACAATTGTACGCGGTGTCTGAAATCATCATTCTTATACGGTGGGTCACGCCACCACAAAAAGTTAAAAATCTTCAATTTGAGTTTTTCCTCAGTTTTGAATTTCTTCAGTTTTTCAAATTCTTTAACTTTGCAAAATCTTCACTGTTTCCGTTGTTTTTCCTCATTGGCTAT
>NC_041391.1:8585724-8599049 GCF_002162155.2 Triticum dicoccoides | reverse complement strand
GTCCTCTACAGCATTCACTTATAGCTATTTCTTCCAGTTGCTTTTTCTGCTAAGTGAATGTGATCGGACCCTTCCCCCTCTATGCTATACTCAACCCAATCTATTCACAAATTCTTCATGTGCATTCTATCTGAAACTCGTTCAAAGTCTTCACCGTGTCCTTGTCAGCTGAAGAAATTGCGAACGAAATTTTAAAATAAATCTTATCCAAATTTTTGGTTTTTGCCGCTCAAACCGTTACGCATCCCACAATGCATTATTCTATTCACCCACGATCGTACACGATCTCAACTACACAGTACGTGGGTGACACATGTCGCGAGAAGGAGAAAGGGCAGGGGCACATTCGTCCCAAATCTTCGGGTGAACAGTTTTTACCGTGTCTATAAATACCCCTCTCCCCTTCCTCACTTCATTTACTCCGCTCGATCGCTACTCTCTCACCCGAGCTCCTCAAACCCTAGCGCCGCCGCTACTCCATCGTCGCCGGTGAGGAAGAGCTTCGCTGCCTCGACCTCGTCGCCGTCGTACTCCCGCCGACCGCGGAAATCTTCACTCTGCCGCCGTCGTAGCTGTCTTCCTCTGCCAAGTTAGGGCGTGGGAGATCTAACCTGACGAACTTCACATCTGTTCTTCTCAGTTCGTCATGTTCTTCACTTCGGGTAATTAAAAGTTACTTTTATTACTCACTTTGATTCTCAAACTTTCCTGAAAATCTTCAAAGGTGTTTATTCTTGAAATCTTCACACATATGAACACCTCACACATCATATGATCTTGAACTGTTTCTCTAAGCAATCATTTTCTTCAAGATTCCCTAATTGTGTGGATCTTCGATCTGTACAACTCTGGAACCTAAGACAAGAACGCTTTGTGAAATTCCTCAAGGTTCATCTGGTCAAATTCCTCAAAACTTGTTCTTTTCGAAAAACCTTCTGAGAACGCATATGACCTCTCCAAATTCCTCGCACCTATACTCTGTTCACAGGTACTCATGTCTGCTGCTGAATCACTAGGTTCTCATCAACTTAACTCATTTGCAGCATTCCTCGAAGAAAACATGCATACTTCTTTAGAGTGTTCAATTGTTCAAATTCCTCATCTGAAGAATATGGCAGACGGTAAGAAGCCGCAGAAAGGAGAAAAGAAACCTGAGTTTATGACTACGTTTGAAATCCCTGAGGAAATTTTTGCTGACTATTGCACACCTGATGAAGCAAAATTTGGCAAAGAAAACAAAAATCAGCGCAAAGTGCGCATACAAAGGATTGAACGGAGATGGGCAAGGGAATGGAGGGAATACAGATATGTGACTCCAAAGTACATGAAGAAATTCGCCCTCAATCCTCCATGCCCAAGAGCTCCATTGGCACCTGGCCAAGTAGCTGACCCCACAAGCATCAAACGTGGTGAGGACTTTCCTCAAGAATGGGCTAAGCGCCAAGATAAATTGGCAAGACAAGCCAAGGAGGCAGTGAAGAAATTCAATGAGGATTCTGCCACTGCTACTGCTGCTGAGGCCTCGGTCAAACCGAGGAAATCCATGCCAAAGAAGCCTGCTCGTAAGCCAAGTGCTTCACCAACAGCGCCCTCATGGCCAAGTTCCTCAGCAATGCCTTCACGGCAAATTCCTCACACTGCTACTGCTCCACCAAAGTCCTCAGCAGCTCCTTCAAAGTCCTCAGCTCCTGTGCATCTGGCTACATTTCAGAGGACTGCTGATTTCTCAATTGCCTCTGGTGTTTCAGCGAGTTCCTCAGCTGCACCAGTTTCCTCTACAAGCCCCACACTGTTGAAGACTAAAGCAACAGCTGGACGCGGTCCTTGGCCAAGTCCAAAAAAGAAACAGGTGGCATTCCATGTGCCTTCTAATGATGAAGCTTCTGATGATGAACTTGCAGAAATCATCAGAGACAGACATGTGAAGGCCGCTAGGGCCAAAGGCACATCTGTGCCACTGCTTTTGGATCCGAGGAAGATCCTCGACTACATTGACCTCTGGCACAAGGATCCTAACACCCCTATGCCTGATTTTCATCTGACTCCTGGTCAAAGTCACATGCTGACCCATTTCATCACTCAAGAGAAATGGAAGTTTGAAAAGGCAAGAGAGATCAAGAAAGCGCAATACAAAAAGGAGAAGCTCCTGAAGAAAAATGTTGTCAGAATGACACCTGAGGAACTTCTCCAGGCTCAGTCTAAAATTCAAGCCCTCAGCAAAGACTTTGATGCCTACTATGCTGATTGGCAAGGAGCCAAAGTGAGATTCGTCAATCTGACGAAGAAATTCACAAATGTTGCAGCCCCAACGCAACAAGAAAACTCTCGGGCTGCAGACTCTGCTCAGCCTGCTGAAGAACATGCCAGCACCGCTGATGACATTCAGCCTGCTGAAGAAAATGCTAGTTCCAGGGCTGATGACTCCATTCCAGCCGCTGAAGAAATTGTCAGGGCATCTACTAGTGGTGTGCCTCAAGAAACTGAAGAGATCAGGGCAACTGCATCAGTTGCTCCTGAAGAAAATGAACCAGATTCCTCAGCTCCTCCCGCGCCTACACCAACTCCAACCCTTCCATCTGCATCAGATGCGAAGAAGACCAAGGCTGCAGAGCGAGCTGCAGTGAAGAAAAGGAAGGCATCAGCTGCGTCAAATTCTTCGGCTGCGAAGAAAATGAAGCCAATGACCAGCTCACTTGAAAATCCAATTAATGATGTTCCAATTTCCTCCATACCATCAAAGGACCTTGTTCCTTTTGGAGAAGACTATGTGATCCCAAGCGGATCTGATGAAGAAAATCATTCTGCCGCTTCGTTAGAACAGATTGATGAAGAAATTGAAGTGGATGCAATCCCTTCAACGCCAGTCATTTCCTCACCTATGCCTCAGTTCACAGCTGAAGAGGCTGGTGTTGAGGAAATTGAAGATGAAGATGTGGATATAGGATGCACCAGACCTGTGATGAATGATGACTTTTGGGAAAGTCAGCATCCCAATACTCCTCTCTTCACCCCTATCCAACAGATTCCTTAGTCCCCTGCACCAACAGTTCAAATGGGCTCTGAAGAAACTCAACCCACTCCCTCTGTGCATGAAGACATTTCAGCCACTAGTGCTGAAGAACCTGCTGCTGCTGATCCTCAGGTTGCACAAGAAGAGGAACCAGAAATTTCTCAGTCTGAAGAACCTGAGCTCGCGATTCCTG
Source organism: Triticum dicoccoides (assembly GCF_002162155.2). Lineage (NCBI taxonomy): Eukaryota > Viridiplantae > Streptophyta > Magnoliopsida > Poales > Poaceae > Triticum > Triticum dicoccoides. The sequence goes on along the minus strand of NC_041391.1, from coordinate 8,595,846 downwards.
AGGTTGTGATGCAACTCACCGACATCCCTCTGCCAAAGCCAAAGAATCCGTTCTCAAGCAAACAGAAGTTCAAGGCTGAAGACTTCTTTGCCGAGCATGTATTCTTCACTGACTACAACCCCTATGACTCTGCTCGCATAAGGAAGAGGCGTTTCTGGACTGCTAGTCAAGCCAGCTTCTATTCCTCGGTGCTATTTGACAAAGACAAAATCTTCGATCATGAACATATTCTTCACGTGGACATGGAATCTCTGCCATGCTTCGAGCCAGTCCTCAGTGTTCTTCACGATGCAGGATTACTGAATTTCTGCACTGACATTTGCGATTGGAATGAAGAACTCATTCTTCAGTTCTACTCGAAACTGCATATCACTGGAGACGCTGAAGATGTCAACTCATGGGTGTTGGACTGATGACTGAAAACACTCACTACAAGGCACCAGCAACTAAATTGCTTCGTGTCCTTCCTCTCGATCCTCCCCATGACAGTGCACGTTGCACCTACAGTGACCCTGAACTGACAAATCACTATATGCAAGTGCTCATGAAGCCTTTGAAGCCTGGGCAGGCCCCACGAACCAAATTCCTCGTCAAGGAATTACTCTATGTGCCTCAGACTGTCTATCGCATTCTGACGAAGACAATGAGTCCTATCAAAGGCCACGACTCAAATGATGAAGAAGTCGTTGGCATCATGAAGAATATGCTTTTCAACATCATTCATGGCGTTCCTGTCAACTTCCATGATTTCTTCATGAGGACTCTGGCCAATATTGCTATGTCACCATTCGAGCTGAAGCCCTATGCTCCTTGGATTGTGAGATTCATCAGGGCAAGATCTTCACTGAATTACAAAGCTGACACTCTGAACCACGGTAGCTAATTGCCTCCCATTGAAGTTCTCAAACGGACAGTTTCATCAGCTGATGATAAAGGCAAGGCAGCTGCTATGATCGATAAAGGCATTCGTCCATTGGATGGTCAATTTCGCCTGGCTGCATCTTACAATATCAATGACGACTCTGCCACACATGACACTGCCGCAAATACGTCAGCCAAGCAAAATCCTCAGGCCACAGCACCCAGGGTGATGACTGACCGTGAGTTACCCCTCAATCTTCATCAGAAGGTTGATCGCAATCACAACTGGGTAAAGCGTCAGTTTGGTGCACTTCTTCACAATATGACCTCAACACACAATGCAGTGAAGAAGAACCAATACTACCTTCATGAAACCTTCAACCGCACCTGGGCTGTCCTCACTCATGTCTATAGCGCTGAAGAACTGAAGACTATGGGTCTCAAGGAAGAATTTGACTGGTCTGCACCTCCTCCGAAGAAATTCAAAAGGGTCAAAATTCCTCTACTGGTGGCCAGCTCTTATTCTTCATCGCGTGACACTGATGAGTATGAAGATTTGGACGACACTGCGGCAGGCCCTGCTACAACAAACAACCCTGACAATGCTGGCGCTCCTCCATCAACTTGAAATTCTTCAGGGGCGTTAGTCCTCAGTTTCAATCCTTTTGGTCATTTGATGACAAAGGGGGAGAAATCTGAGTTAGTCTTCAAGCGGGTCTATATTAAGGGCATTTTTTTAAGTTACAACTCTCGTTCTTCTGAAACTTTTATTTGGATCGAGTTGTAATCTTAAATCCGATGGTGCGCTGATACTTTTGTTGCATTATGATTTTGATTCTTTCGACATGCTTATTCCTTGTTAATGACAATTGCACGCATGCTGAATCTCATCAGGCACCATATTTCATCATGCATTTCAAATTCTTCATATTATATATCAAATGCGTGTATGAATTACAAGATATAGGGGGAGATCTCCATGATTCAACTCTTCAAATGTGCATTGCCTCAAACGCAAATTCCTCACTATGCACATCTTGAGGGGGAGTTCTTCTATATCTTGCAATCAAATTCCTCAATATCGGTATTTACACTTCATATATTTATCCCCGTTGAAAACTTAACCTATATTGTCATCAATCACCAAAAAGGGAGAGATTGTAAGTGCATCTAGTGCCCCTTAGTGATTTTGGTGTATTGAAGACTTATAGGTTAAGGAACTAATGCGTTTGTGAGTGTACACAGGTCTATAAGTCTATGAGGAGTTTGATATTTACAGAGAAAGTCGACCCCTAAAAATGAAGTTCTTCGACTGAAGACTTTGATATTCTGAAGACTTTCTGAAGACTTTGAAAGTGAAGAAATTGGTGTGACCTTGAAGACTTGGTATTCATTTGAGGAACATGAAGCGTGAAGACTTTTGTTTTCGTAGTTTCATTTTCTCTTTCTTGAGTCATAGGAAACACCGTACTGTTAAAGGGGGTCGAGGAAATACTAAGAAAAAATTTCCATGTGATGCTCAACTCAAAATCCTACACCTACCAATCCCTTCGAGTGAAGCCTTTGGAAATCTCATACAGTTCAGTCACTTTCTTCAGTGACAGAGACGAAGTTCTTCTGGTCGCTGATGAATTTGTTCTGACTGAGGAGTTAGGAATTCGCCAGTGCGAATTGCCTACACAGTGAGGAACATGATAGCCCTGAGGAATTTGAGAGTCAAATTTCCGACCGTTGCTGTGCTGCGCGCCAGCTGTCTCAAAATATCTTATCCACCTAATGGTCATATCATTGAAGGGCATTTATGTCTTATCATGTCGGGCTGCTCCCTAGGCTATAAATAGCCGCCCCTACAACCACTAGCTGGTTGGCTGCTCCGAGAGAACTTGACACTTGTCATTTGAGAGCAACCCATCCTCCAAGGACTTTGAGCGAAAATCACCGAGTGAGGAAAACCCAAAATCAAACCCCTACAAATCCAAAGTGATTGAGCATCACTGAAGAAATTGATCCTGCGTGGATCCGACGCTTGTTACCTTTGAAGACTGTGCTTCTTCCAGACGGTTAGGCGTCATGGTCTAGAGCATCCAAGAGGAATTGTGGATTGCCGAGTGACCAAGTCTGTGAAAGTTTGGAAGTCGCCTGAAGACTTACCACGAGTGATTGGACGAGGTCTGTGTGACCTTAGTTCAAGGAGAATACGGTGAGGACTGGGTGTCCTGAGCTGCGTGCTCAGCGACTGGGTGTCCGGGACTGTGTGTCCTCGAGTTTAAATACTCAGCCGCTCCAACCAGATATACAACTGAGACAGCAGTTGGAACTGGTCTATCAAATCATTGTCTTCACCAACCTAACTGGTTCTATTTCCTCAACCCTTTCATTTCCTCATTACTGTGTTGAGTGTTTGTTCATATCTGTGCTTTTAGACTTTGACTAAAGACTTTCTCAATTTCCTCAGTTCAATTTCTTCAGTCTGTTTGTCTTCATCTTGTGTTATCCTGTGATTACGCTTTCTGTACTCTGTGCTAGTCTTTATTTCATCATGATGACCATGCTTGTATTCTGTTATGCTTACTTCTGAGTACTTATTCCGCTGCTAATAGTTCTTCGCTAAGAAATTTCTTCACCGGCAAATTCCTCGGTGAAGAATTCATAAAAATCGCCTATTCACCCCCCCTCTAGTCGATATAACGCACTTTCATGTATGTAAGAGCTAACCGCAACGGAAGAAAAATAATCGAAAACTTTAGACCATTAAACATTTTTCTGATATAAGCTGAACAATTCTTAAATATACATTGGACATGTTTGTGATATACACTTAATCTTTTGTAAGTAGACAATGAAAACTGTTATAAATACATTGAACATTTTCTTAATATATGGTGAATATATTGCTAAATGTGTGATTAACTTTTTGTATGACACGATGAACATTTTTATAAATGCATGGTGATTTTTTTGTAATATACAGTGAACATTCTCTTAATATAGGATCAACATTTTTCTAATACACCGTGAAGTTTTTATATAACACCAAAAAATGATAAGAAAAAAAAACGAAAAGGAAAAAATGAAAGGTAAAAGGAACAAAAAACCATAACAGAACCATAGAAAACATGACAAAACATTGGAAACGCGGAAGCAAAAACAGCACAGAAGAAAAACAAAAACAAAAGCAGGAAACAGCGAAGGAAAGGAGCAGCAAACGAGTAAACAGACGAGTCCCGCACGTGGGCCAGCCCAACCAATCCTTGCCTCAGCGACGGCACGACGTTTGCACACTAAGTGTCATGTAGGATCCACTGCTATAGACGACCATGTTTGGCATGTGGCGCGCGCCCTAGCCAATGAAAATTAGCCCATCCAAGTCCAGCCCAATTTATTTGTTAACTAAAACGAGCCCATGGTTCTAACTATTGCAGCTGTGGTGAAACCGTGAAACCAAAGCCCATGTATTCAAAAAGTTTTTCTTTGCTCAAAAAGTATTCATTGTTTCTCTCTTCTAAAAAATATTTATCCATAGTTCCATACCACTGTCACTTTCGTTCTGCTAAAAAGAAAACCTCACTTCGTGTGTTACACAAAAGGAGAAAAGGTAGTGTGATTTTTTTTTCCACAGATGGCTAATAAATAAAGCTTACAAAATTATTTTCATGGAAAGTATGTACCGTTTGCTCAAGAGCAAAGCAATAGAGTATTTATTCCAAGTTTGGCAGCAGCAGCAGTTAAACAATACTACTAGATTTTGGTCATCAGCAACAAAAATCTAAACTCGGTGCACCAGAAAGCTAAATTGCGAGCAGAAATCCAAAGATCCCAAAGATGGTCAGCAGTAGAAAGCTAAAGATGAAATACGCAAACGGAATTGAAAAATATGAACAAAGAACAGGAGGAGCCCATACAATGTAGTGGAGTATCCAATTGCCGAGCTTGATTCCAAGACATCATAACTGAAAGGTTCCGAAGCAACTAGCAAGTCACTAACTAAACTGTCTACGACTAGCCACAGATACTAGGAGGTAGTAATAGCACAAGTAGGATCCTGCAAGTTCACTTCAATATACAAGGAGGAACAACCAACCCACTACAGAGGGTTAACTTCAGCGTCGACCATGTGAGGGGCCACAACAGAGAAAGATGGTAGACTAGTCATTTTCTTGTCTCGGTAACTCGAAGAGAACTCCCACTGCCTCCATGCCAATCAATATTATTAGTCGAAACCAATTTGAACATGACACACTTACTGAAAAGCCGACGAAGTTATATCTTAGAATTCTGCATGATTGCAACAATAGACATCAACTTGCAGTACAAACTAACAGATCATTGACACACAATCATAGTTTTAAATAGCCGGCTATAGCTCCGCTATAGCCCGCTATAGCCTATTCAGCAGGGTGCCGCTAAATGGTCGTCTTCACTAATAGCCCACTATAGCCCGCTATAGCTCCGCTATAGCTGATTTGGAGGCCCGCTGCTATTTTCCATAGCCCGCTATTTAAAACATTGCACACAATGCCTCCATCAGAGTACACTGTGAATCTTACTAATTGTCTAGTCATTCGAGATCTACTTCCCATATCAAGGGCATATGAGAGGCTCATGGACGACAAAGTATGTAACTCACCGACATGCTTCTCTAGAATACAAGAACTGGGCGGTTTGAAATTTACTAAGTTCATGCAGTAGAGACCTCAATAGGTCATGCATGATCCTATTATATAACCAAACAAAAGGATATAACACAGTAAGAAAAAAAAATGAGACAACGTCAGATCACCTGATTCAACCAACATAGCACGTTAGCAAACCTCATGTGTTTATATTTTAAGCTCCACCGTCTCCACCAGCAATGCCCCTGACTACAAGATGACAACCATTAGACATATGATGAGTAGCACTAAGCCACAAATGTGCCAATCTGTAAACTATTTCACGTATCAAATGATTTCACTATACTATATTGGTGTGGTTATTGGCAGTTTCCACATGTTAGAAAACCCAAGCTGAATAGATCATTACAAGTATAAAACTGTAGTTAGCATTTAGAAATAAAAAACAAAATCACCACATACTCACTGGAACAACAAAGATAGAAACAATTAAATATATTCTTACATAATCACATGAACAATATTATAGAAATAACATATCAAACTATAGAATTGATAACAGCAAAAACAAAGTAATTGGACTTTTTCTCATTGTGAAATATACGTGATGTTGTTTGTGGATAATAGAAGTATGTTTAGGGATAAAAGCCATCATAGGTGATGTAACCTATGTCAATCACATGTCTAATCTGCTTCGAGTCAATGTGTAGAATTAATTTGCCAACTGCTGAAGAGACGAAGAAACAGACTTCTCAATGTATTCTTACATATCTACACAATCGGTCCTTAATCACGTGAACAAATATTACATCAATCACGTGCGAAAAGTAACTGAAATGAATGCCAGCAAAACAAACTATTACCAGCGGTATAGACATTTGTATACGGAGAAAAGATGGCATAACACATGCCCTTTGTTTTCTGAATACGTTTGAGCTGCATAGTATCAAGATTGAGCATGAAAACTCCAATCATCGTGGACAGAACAACCACATTTGTGTCCTCATCATATCCCATTATCAGTACCCTTGTGATGTAACTTAGCCTTTTGCGTGGAAAGAGTTCCTCCAACTGAATGTTTTTCTGCAGCAGCACCCATTCGATGACACCATCACAGTTCAATTTCCTCTCCCATAACTTGATGGTAAGTTTTGATAAAACAGAAAAACCAAGTCCACTCTCCTTTGTCCGTAAGAGCTGGAAAGTGTACTGGTCCGAAGTAATATGGGCGCCTGCCGGCTTCTCAATCACACGAAGACTTTGCCTTTCAAAATCAAATGCAAGGACATCACCTCGATCAAGCAACCAGTAAAGTGCATTCCCAACAAGGACGCTTGCTCTTAAATAATTTATGCTCTCTATAGACGCCAGACGGACAACATCTCCCCATACACGTGACGCCGATTCATAGAGACAAGCGAATATATGTGCGTCCCAGTTGCAAAGCAAAACCAATTTGAACGGACTTGAGAAGCAATCTCCATGCACATGCCCATCTTCTGTGTCAGTGCACAACATCCCGCCATACCATCCACACAATTTTTTATCATTGTCGAGTCCTAGTGAGCGGATCCACCACGACAACCTGACGCCGAAACTGGTTGATCAGGACGGCGAGCCCGTGCCGGCAGCCCTGGAAGTCCCATTGCTCATAGTAGGCGTAGGGTATGCTGATCTCGGGGAAGGAGAAGCGGGCGGCAGGGATGCGGTCGGGCGGGTCTAGTATGGGACGGAATAAGCGCGTGCTGCCAACAATCCCCTGAAAGAAGCCGAGAAGAGGAGGTTTCTGGTGGTGCCTGCGAAAGCGGTGGAGGAACTTGGGGTTGGAGAGAAGGATGCGCCAGCGCCTGCATACAGCGGACGCGCGAGGGAGTGATGATGGCTGAGGAGGGAGGCGGATGAGGATCTCCCGGAGGAGGTCCTCGTCCTCCAGCGGTGGCGGCGTCGCCAGCGAGGATCGGGAACGGCGGCGGGTCATAGTTGAGTCTATAGCTAGGGTTCCTACACGAAAGGAGAGGAAGAGAATTATTAGCAGATGCATGCCCAACTGAAATCAGGGCAGAAGCAATAGGAATTAGAGGCGCTCACCTTCTTCCGTGCCGGAGCTCGGCCGTCGATCGTCGGGAAAGGCTAGGGTTAGGGCGAAGAGACCGGGGCTGGACTGAGCACTGGACGAGCGTGCGTGCTGCTTTTTTCCTTCTCTCCCGTATTGCTTCTTCTTTCTACTGCGGGCCGACTAAACCATGGCCCAGTAAGCTGGCTGATGCTTTTTGCTCCATATTTTTGGCAACAACTTGAGTGTAAGTTTGTCTCAAAATAAAAAGAATTGTAGGTGATTCTAAAAAAACTAAAACCTGCATGTAAGTGCATATACAATTTTTTTTGCAAATAAGTGCACCATATACTTTTAGTTATAAAACTAACAGAATATAGAATATGCGGCATTTTTCTATTTACATTTTTTTGCCTGCATTTATGAAACACAAAAGAAGAAACAAGAAGCGTGAGACACCACAAAAGCCATCCGCCGTCCCCAAAAAGCTAGGGTTTCCCCGCCTCCCGCCGGCGCCGGCACTGGTCCACCCCGTCTCCGGTCGCCTTAGGGCCATGAGGGTGGAGTGGATCTCGGCCCTTGCCGGTGGGAGGGCTCCGTTTTTAGATCGTTTTTAGACTTTTGTTATAGTTTGTGTTCTGCTCAGGAAGGTGAGACGGTGACGGCTCCCTGAAGAAGGAATAAAGGTCTCCCTGACTAGTCCCCATTCCGTTGATGAGTCTAGCATCGTCGGTGGGCGTGTGGAGGTATGTTTCCGGCGGATCTGTCTTTGGTGGATTTGCTCGGATTTGTTCCTCGTTCGTTTGTTCTTGTGTTTTCAGGTTGGATTCTTCTGATCTACATTCTTCATCGGCGGCGGTTGTTGTTATGATGCGTTGGTACTATGGGTCCTTAGCACGACGACTTGCCGAATGTCTACTATAACAAGGTCTGCCCGACTACAGCAAGGGAGGGGCAATGACAATAGTGCGCATTCGGCTCGCTTCAGTGCTTGTAGTCGTTGCTAGGTCATCTACGGATCTGGACGTAATTTTTATTATTTCTAGTGTTGTTTGTACTATCATTATCGAGGATGAATAGATTGAATGTTTTTCCCGGAAAAAGAAAGAAACACGGAAGAAGAAAAGGACTATTTTCCTCACAGCTCTCTCCGCCCCATATCTCATTCATCTGGTCACTTAAATAATAGATACAAGACTACGCACGCACCTCGGCCATCACACCTGGCCACCACGTCTCCACACTAGTTGCTCCACTAACCAACTAAGACCCTGTTTGTTTCATAAGTCCTAGGATTTTTTTAAGTCCCAACTTATAAGTCATAAGACTCTACCTGTTTGTTTACAGGGACTTATAAGTCCCGAGTCCCTACCTGCTTGTTTACAGGGACATATAAGTCCATGTTGCACCGCTGCAACGAGGCTCAGGAGAGGGCATGTCCGGCGATTGGAGGCACCGCTGCAACGAACCGAGGCAGAAAACGAACCGATGCGGGGCGGCGAACCGAGGCAGGGCGGCGACGGGGCGAGAGGCGGGGCGGCGACGGGGCGAGAGGCGGGGCGGCGACGGCGATTGGACCGAGAGGCAGGCGGCGTGCGGGGAACGAGCCTGGAGCGACGCGGGGTAGGTCCGGCCCGGGATAAGTCCCAATAAGCTCCTCCCTGAGGCCCTGTTTGGTTCATAAGTCTTATGACTTTTTTTAGTCCCAACTTATAAGTTCCAAGTCCCTAAAAGTCCCTACCTGTTTGGTTCCTGGGACTTGTAAGTCCCTATAAGACCATATTACAACTATAAGTCCCTATAAGTCCCTCCTTGAGAGTCTTGTTTTATAAGTCCCAAATGCCCACTTTAAGTCCCTATAAGTCCCTCCTGTTTGGTTTAGATGAGACTTATAGGGACTTTTTTAAGTCCCTAGACCAATAAGTCCCTGAAAACAAACACCCTCTAAGAGTCTTATTTGATAAGTTCCAAATCACCACAGTAAGTCTCAATAAGTCCCTTGCGTTTGGTTTAGGTGAGACTTATAGGGACTTTTTTAAATCCCTAAACCAATAAGTCCCCGGAAACAAACACCCTCTAACTACATGGACTAACCCATGATCTTATCTTCTTCTAGAATCTCTCTAGGGTCCAAAGACAAGTACGTGCATGCAGCTAACTACTAGATAACTACTCCACGCATGCAGCTAACACCCTCACAAACAGACCAATTCCCTTGGCTTCAACGTACTGATCCATCGCCGCATCGCACGACCTTGCCGTGTCTTGCTTCAACCCATCCACGCGCTTGCCATATCACACGACCTTGCCATGTCATCCGACTCAACCTGAACCAACCCATCATGCTCCAGCCTTGTCGCGTCTTGCCGACTCTCATGGCATCGCCGTATCACACGGCATAGTTGGCATCTCGTCGCGCTCGCCGCGTCGCACAGCACCCGACATCTTGCCTCCTCTACGCATCATCGCTGAAACTTTGCCGAACTAACTACTCTCTAAACTATGCTACATGCATAACGAAAGCAAACTAAAATGTTGATACAGTAATATCAAGATTACCGCTAACACCGCTGCAGCAGGGGAGGAATATTATGT
>NC_041391.1:8567896-8585305 GCF_002162155.2 Triticum dicoccoides | reverse complement strand
AGAAGAGAAAAGAAGACGGGAATAACTAGGGAAAATTATGAAGGGTTGCTCCTCCTTTTTTGACGTGTGCCCGTTTTGCTTTTCTGTGATATATATACCTTTTTTTTAGAACCGCCATCAAGGCATTTTATTCATATTGGCAGATCACATCTGATTGTAACACATCAATCAGAAAAGTCTGGGGTTACACAGAAAGACAAAAATACTAATTCTAGACTTAGAGCTTCCTTAGCACATGTGTGAGCAGCAAAATTTGCGAAGTCGTCAGGAACGCCAAATCTTGCCAAGTCGCCGGAAGCCGGATCAGTGGGGAACTAAATTGGTACGTCTGCTGCTGCACCAAAGCCGCAAATCCCCAATGCGATGTGCATCTATAACATCCAGAATCCAATTCTTGATTGCTTTTCTACCATAGGGCACTAGGGTACTGGATAGGGCTAGAGAATTTAATTGTACTAGATGATTTCCCCGCGCGTTGCTGCGGGACATCCATGTACAACTTTCTGTAAATATTTGTTTTACCCTGGAAAATTATAACATCAATGCCCGAAATTTACTTATTTCAATTCAGTTTTCATATGGACTTAAATCCTAAATATCTCTTTTGTAGATGAACTCAACTAACATCCACAAAGATAGACTCTGTATAAATGAAAATGACAGAATTGTGAGTACCAAACAAAAAGGGGTTGACCACCAATGGAATACGTGTTCATATTTATATTTCCAAGTGTATTAAGTATATTCATTCATCGTCAGTTTTGCATCTGGGTAATGGAAGAAATTACACTCGTACATCCTTGATAGATGAACATGATGTTAGCTCATGAGTTTATATTTCAGGAGGACATCCATAGAAAGGAAGGAACAATGCAATTTGTATCTATGATGTAGTCAGAGTTGGGTTTCAATTGAAATTGTAAGTCCTTTGTTACGTGGCTCTAACAGGGAGCCAAAAAACTGACTGATGCAACCAAAGGTAGCAATGCTCAGATAGTATAATGTGTACCATCGAAGGAGAAGGATGATAATCTACAACAACAAAAATAATCGAGGTCAGAGCTGTATAAAAGCACTACCTACAAAGAAAATCCCAATTAGTTCATGATAAGAAAACTATAGTAGAGTACGAAAATTTAGAAAAGTTGAACATATAGAAAAATATAGGGAGCTGATGCCCCAATGGCATTGCCAATACAATTATTGTCCAAACTTCCAAAGCTTGTATCAATAAGACTAGCAACGAAATGTGGTTGTATTCATTTATAACTATTCAATATCAGAAACCAAGAGTACATTATCAAAAGTATTTTGCTATCAGTTCAAAATTCCAAAAAAAAAGCCCAGAATAACCTAATGCAAAGAAACCTTTCTACTGGACATATTTTTAGTGTTGATTAGTAGGCAGAGTTGCCCACACTAAATGGGCACTAAACAGTTTTATACTACAATAGGAAGTATATTAACTCATATATGATTTGCCATGATATAGTTGCGAGTACGCCATATAGCTTCTAGCACGTATCTGGCTAGTTGTAAAACTGGCAAAACCATACATGGATCTTACTGAGAGATAGAAACTATAGACGATAAATATCCTTAAACAAACTCTTCACTGTAAAGAATAATTCCACAAGTTGGTACATCGGATCCGAATTGCTAGTTCTATCTAAGAAAAAAGGTTATAGTAATTCACAAATTGATCTGGCTTCCTATATACTTCTGTAATTTTAGAATCACATCCATGATGCCTACATAACTGATATTGATTTTGGCAAATCAGTTGTGAGCCCTTACTCCAATATTTTTGTTTACTTGTAAATGCAGAGAGAAGTAACTACTAACAAATAAAATATTTCAGAAGCAGCATGAATCTATAAAGTTATGCTTTCCCTTAAAGATGAATTGTCTAGAATACACCAAATAGTTAACTAAAAAAATAGAGAAATAACTTTCACGGGTGTCACTTTGGCAAGATACATGAAAGCAGGCACCTCAAAAATTCAAAAGGCTGATGGGTTGATTAGTAAGCAAGCACAGAGCCACAGCGAGACATGCACAAATATCCAGAGGCATCGACGAAAGGCAAACCATTACAGAAGATGAACAAACAGTACTCCAAGATCTGAAAAATAGGATTTTTTTTCACCATCTAGTGCTTGCAATCAAAATCATCTGAATGGGAGATATGAGAACGGTCCATCATATCTTGACACATTCTTGCTGACAGTGCTTAAGTTACAGAGGACTGTGGATGTGAGAGACTGACTAAACTTGCTGCCAGTGGGAGGTGGATGGAGACGGAATATATAACTTTCATCCAAAAAAGGCTTCCTACAACACACAAATCAGAGTTTCCAACCGAATTAACTCAAAAAATCGCTCACATCTAAGGAGATAGAGGAGGCAACGCACCGACCTTTGGTGTGGGTGATGTTGGGGACGCAGACCACAAATTAGATTTTCTAGTTCAAGCTATATCTATGTTTATACACGCTGGAGGTCGATCCAACGTTGTTGCAAGCCGTGGTTGTTGATGGAGGGCTTACCCTTCATTACCGTTAGTCCACCCATACCTTCGAGGCCGAAAAGAAAGTTGTCCACCGGCTGGGCACTTGGCCGGCACGGCGTCGGTCCATGGTTCAGTCGTCGGGCAAAGCATCCTTCCAGGAGCCAGCAGACAAACATAGGCCACGAACTCATGCCTTCCATCTGCGGGAGCGGCGAACGAAGCAGGGTTCAACACATGCCACCAAGGACAGTGGCAGGGGCGGAGGAGAGAAGGCAACGGGTAGCAGCGGTAGAGGCGGAGGAGAAGAGGAGGTGTCGTGGACCGACGACCGTGCCAAAGGGGCTGACCACACGCAGAGATCGAGGGGAGGCGACGGGCAGCGCCGGCAAAGGCGGAGGTGCCACGGACCGACGACCGTGCCTGAGGGGTGGACCACACACAGAGATCGGGGAGGTAGTGGGCACCGCCGGTAGAGCCAGAAGAGGAGGGTAGGTGTCGCGGACCAGCGACCTGCCAGAGGGGCAGACCACACAAAGAGATTGCTTCCTATCCACCACACTCCATACTATTGCCAGGGAAGAAGATTCGTCCTTTATTTATGGAGAGAGAGGGGAAACGGAAAGGATGCTAGTGGCGGGACGATTGGGCTTCTGCTTGCGGTTGGACACCATTGAGCTTCGGTGGTAATTTAGGACTGGAAACAGAGCGACCACATGCAAGTCTAGATGCTAATAAAATTAGCTAAATGAGAAAATAATTGATGATGTGGCAAGTTGTTGAGGTGGATAGACTGCATGTCAAGAGAAATAGGATAGTGGGGATGAACTATTTAGATATTATAGATTTGGTATTATTGGATTATCTAGAATTACCATGCACTGAGTGGAGATTGGAGAAAAGACCGCGATACTCTTGAGCACCTACCGGCTGGACGCACATGCACAATGTCAAGTAAGTCCAATTATATACCTAGCAGTTCAAGTACAGTAATATGTTTTATAGTTCTTTTTTTTCTTTGTGCAAATTTTAATTATCTTAATAACGGCTGGGGGAAAAAATCTTAAATTGTAGTAGAAGCTCAGTTTATGGACTTAAAATGGAAAAATATCAGCCATAAATTTTAGTTCCCCACTGATCCGGCTTCCGGCGACTTGGCAAGATTATAAATGAAGTGATAATTGATCGCTTTGGGGCCATGAAAGAACTTACAAAAATATTTTTAAAAGGTACTTGTCTTAACATATCTGTTTATTGGAGAATTATACTTAATATGTTATTAAGTGGTTTTGTTTCTTTTGTAATCAAAGCTCTAATGTTGCATTTTGTCAGCATCCTTGGTACTTATTTTCATAATTTGATGCTCTGCTATTGCTTCATATTCTATGATCAACTAATATTTCAAGTGAACCTCTTATATTTGAATTCTGGTAAGCATATGCACTCTTATATCATATTCTATGTAGATTTTATTCTTATGTGTGTTACTATTATGTATATTACTACTTGATATCCACATATGTGATGGACATGGGACACCGGGTCATTTTTGTCCTGGGTCTGCCCCTGCAGGAGGCACATGCTTCAGCCGTGATATATATACCTGGGACGTATATATAGCATGCTTTCAACGGACGTATTTTTTTCCTGCACGGACGGTATTAAGGAAGGTACGGACGTTGGATTTTGGAGACTAACGCTGCGTTTGGATGTCTGTATTGAACTGTTGAATTGGATTTGGTATTGGGCTAACCCCAATACAGGTGTTTGGATGCACTCTGAAACAACAGACTGAAACGGAAACGAATACGAGGCGTTTTCGCTCACACGCGCCCACCCGTCGCTGCAATTCGGAGGTCTGGACCTCCGATTTCCGCCGAATTGCCTCACCCCCGCAAAACAAAACGTTTCGGACCTTTATTTCCTCGCTCCACCATGAGACAGAAGGGATCGAGGGAAGAGAGTGGCGCCCTCGCAGATCGACGGCGGCGCCCAGTTAGATGCACCACGGCGGCGTGGTTATGGTGGCCGTCCTTCCATTCCCTTCTTCCTCCGCCGCCACCCCTTCCCCTGCCCCGGCGCCACCCCTTCCCGTTCTCTCTTGCCCTGCCCGCCGTGGCCAGATCCCATCTGAACCGCCGACGGCTGCAGTCCCCTCCGGCGCCGGCCTTCCCTTCCTTCCTGGCCCTGCGGTGGCCATCTCTTCTCCCTCCGGCGCTGGCCCTCCCCCTCCTTCCCATCGGAGCCCATCTCTTCTCCTTGGGCCCTCCTCGGCAGCCCCTTCTTCTCTGGCCGCGGTGGCCCTCTGTGTCGCCGGAGCCTTCTTCCCTTGCTCCACCCAGCCCCTGCTCTAATTCTTCTTCTTCAATCCCCTTGTCCTGTTGTTCTGATTCATTTGCTACCCGCTGATGTATTTGCAGGTTGGCCTAAAAATTGGAACCCCTCTAGTCTTGTTCAACTACAACTTATTTGAACAATTGTATTGTTAAATTTGAAACTATCTCTTCTTGTCGTTGAGAATTTGGAACGCCTATTTAAACTATATGTCACACATTATATAACTTCTGTTTTTGATGCATATACTAATGTTGCTATCAATTCCATAGTTTGACATCCAAACATGGTTCTGTATTGAAACCTCGGAACAATTCCGTGAGCTAATACAATAAACATCCAAACAACCGAATTCGTATTCATATCCATTACAATTTTCTGGCTGAATTGGAATTGAAACCAATACAATATGGAGGCTTCCAATACAGACATCCAAACGCAGCATAAAGAAAATCTATCTGTACATTGGATTGAAAAAAAAGTACATGTTTGGGAACGTGCCTAATTAATCCTCGCCCGATCCACATTAGGGTTCTTGCACTCAATCGCATGGAAGAAAGGGCGGCGGCCATGGCAGCACTCTCGCTCCCCGATGACATCCTTCTCGAGATCCTCGTCCGCGTCAAGGACCCGGCTGCTCTCTTCCGCTGCACCATGGCGTGCAACCATTGGCGCCGTCTTGTCGTTGACCCCTCCTTCCTCCGGCACCGCTGGCCAGAGGACGCGTCCTCCTCCTTCATCGGCTTCTTCACAGGGGAATGCTGCCGCCCCTACCTAAAACAGGACCCGCCGCCGGAGCCCTGGTTCGTCCCTGTGCGGCGCTCGCCTATGGGCCCTTGCCGCCGCACACTCGCCTCCACCGTGTCCACTACCCGCGCTGACCTCTTTAAATATGTGGTGCTGATCGTCTCGCGCCACAATCTCCTCTTGGTGCGGCTCGAAGTGCTTGCCGGGACTGTCACGGCAAACCAGACCATCCTCCAGCTGGCGGTATGCGACGTGCTCGTTGGTACGTGCGACAGGCTCCCTCCTCTCAAGTTTAGCTCTAATTTCATCGATTGCAACTCGAACGGCTACGCCATTCTAACCGCTGCGGATTGTCATGAGCTGTCACCGTGGAGCAACACTTGGCCTTTCTTCAAAGTGGTAATCATCGGCTCCAGCTATGGTTTCCTCAAGTATGATCTTCATGTGTTCTCGTCGGACAAAGCGAGCTGGAGCGTGAGCACCAATTGCTTCGGTGGTAATGTGCCACCAAAAGGCTACTGGTCATTTAGCGACGCCATTGTGCGTCGTGGCACGGCACACTGGCTATTATATTATGGAGAATGCTCATACATCATTAATCTAAACGCCCAGACCGACCACATCTCCTTGACTAAGCTTCCTTCTACAATGAATTCCAAAGACAGGTGCCTTAGTCTAACCATGAACGGGAAGCTATCGCTGCTTTTTATGTCAAGGATACCTCCCGGACTAAATATATGGGAGCAACAAGAGAATCAAGAAAATATGAACTCTGTGTCACAATGGTTATGCACTAAGACAATCAAGTTAAAACAACCCGAGAAGGAGACTGATAGGACAGAGCTATGTTCTTTGAGAGAGAAGTGTGGTACATTGCTTATTTGCGACAACGACAACCGTGTTTTCACTGCAGACCTCGAAACAGGAACAATGGAGGAGGTGGAGGGTTGGCCTCGCCAGCACCTAATGTTCCCATGGGAGGCCATTGCCTTGGAGATTAATTGGCCTGGGATATTTGTTTCTCGGCTTACCAGGTACAGCTAGTTGGCCATTCTTAAGAAACTTTTTTGGTTTCCATTGTGAGGTATGCTAAAAAAAAGGATTGATGAACCTCCAATGTTGTTGTGCAAATTTTTTTTTGCACTTTAGTGCAAATAATGTATTAATTACGTTTTCTGTTTTGGTTAGGAACTCTACATGTACCCTTTCATCTCCTACTGGCCTGACTGTTCCAATGACGAAGAGGCAACAGAGGGAAAGAGGCAGCTGCCGGAAAGGTAAGGCTGGCGGCGGCATATAGAAGAAGACGAAGCATACAACTGACGTGTGGGTGTGCTGAGGCGGGAAAGGAGATAGCAACCTTGAAAACACGTTCAAGGACCACTGCATCAGGTGGGTTGTACCATCCAGCATGTTCGCCAAAGCACCCATGTAGATATCACCCATTTCGTCTTGAGAGATTGCCCCTGTCGAGCTTCTTCTTCAAAGTTTCAGAATTTTGCTTTTGTATGTGGAGTAAGAAATGAATTTTCCAAAGAAAGCATGAGAAACTCAGGAACCTTTGTATATTTTGTTGGAATTCTGCCCACAGGATCGATCACATCAAATCACGATGAACACGCACACGCAAAACTTTTGCCAAAGGCACGTGTCGTGCCTCTCTTCTCTTTTTATTTTCTCCTTTTCTCTAGCACCAGTACAAATCTCACGTATACTACCTGCATATATATATGCAGCAACCGGACAGGTGCTACCGACCTCAACATCTCTAACTATGCTTGGACTCCTAATCTAATCTAATTACAACTAGGACTCTACCTCCCAGCGTACATTAGAACACATCCAGACTCCTAGCCGAACTCAGATTCACTACTAGCACGTAGACAACTACTACGTACAAGACTCTAACTCGTAAGCTAACAAACTCAAGATTACTCTAACATTCTCTCCCTAATCTTGACTTCATGTCTTCTGTGCTTCTCTGGTTTTTGTCGCGTTGACGATTGACCCTTTGTCGACTCATCCGCTCGCACCACGACAAGTTAAATTGATAGGCTTCATCGACTGCAACAATCTCTTGCCAATTTCAACTTGGCGAATTTACAGACCACCTCAAATATGCCTTTGGACTACCTAGCCTCGCCAGTAACCTGTGGAAAACTCCACCCGGTGGACTATACCATCCACCCTAGCGAGATACATGCAGACTCCTTGTGGATCACACCACCCCGTGGACTACACCGCCCACTCCAGCCTCATGTAGAGACATGGCCTCACTGAAGAGACTCACCTTCACTGGTTTACCGCCCCACATAGTTGAACTTGATCCTCTCGCTGAGACACACAGATGACCTGAGCTTCATCTTCAACGCCTCCTCACAGAGACGAGCACTTGGACATGACGACGACTGACGACCAACTGACCGACCGACCGACTGTGCTAACCCGCACGACTCCTTGACTCTAACTCCCAGATGACGATCCTGACGACTTTCCGGCACCGCATCACCGCACCACCGCCCCCGTCAACGATCTCCATCCACCGCCTTGCCGACGACATCCCGCCGTCTTCCTCCATGTCGCTCCGCCGAACGACAATCTCCCGATCCTCCTCATCGCTGCAGCACCCAGCGACAACATTGCCCGCCGCTCCTCATCATTGCACCATGCAGCGACCATATCTCCCACCCCGAGGCGCTAGCAGATCGCCACCCCGGGGCAAGCGCGGCTTCAAATCGACCTAGCTCTTATACCAATTGTTGGAATTCTGCCCACAGGATCGATCACATCAAATCACGATGAACACGCACACGCAAAACTTTTGCCAAAGGCACGTGTCGTGCCTCTCTTCTCTTTTTATTTTCTCCTTTTCTCTAGCACCAGTACAAATCTCACGTATACTACCTGCATATATATATGCAGCAACCGGACAGGTGCTACCGACCTCAACATCTCTAACTATGCTTGGACTCCTAATCTAATCTAATTACAACTTGGACTCTACCTCCCAGCGTACATTAGAACACATCCAGACTCCTAGCCGAACTCAGATTCACTACTAGCACGTAGACAACTACTACGTACAAGACTCTAACTCGTAAGCTAACAAACTCAAGATTACTCTAACATATTTTACATTTATTCGCTACTGGGTTCCCCTTGATGATAATTCGGTCGCCTACTCAAAATCACATTGCTGGTGCACAAATTACAGTGTCAAAAATTTAGTGTCTTGCCATAGAAATTATTTTTACCGGAGTTTGTAAGTTGTATATACGATACGGTCGAGGTAAGGTGGACGAGGATTAGTTTTTCTCCAAAAAAATCAAACATAGTTTTTACAAGACACGAAGAAAACTGAAAGAGAAATCTGGTGTAAATTAACATATGCGCCTTTAAATCAACTATATTGGTCTTATTCCATTCCGGGCACAGTGTGATTCATGTACAAAATTGTCCTCTATCATACATTACCGCTCATTATTTTTGCCCATAAGATACATGGTTGCTGCCCCAGATGCAACTAAGTACAAAGTTTCAGTGTTGTAGCAGCTTCACGTGTGAATTGGTGTAGACTGAATTGAGATATTCAATGTATGTTGTTGAAGAATGCATGAACGAGAGAGAAGTAATATTCAAGGTCAGGTCAACTGGTCAAGGGCAGGACACAACATTGTCAATATGATTTATGTGTACTACAAGCAAATGGAGCAGGGCCTGATGCAATGGTGAACCACTGCGTCAAAGAAAATTGAAACAGTGATAAAAAAAACTGAAAATTCACTGCCAAACATTTCGATTTTAGCAGCAGCATTTTCCTTATGCGCACGTGCCCCAGACGATAAGCCGCAGCTGGAAGATCAACGTCGCCATGGCAGACACATCAGCAGGAAGAGTTCACACGATTAACCCCGACAGGTTCCACTACATGGAGGAGCGTCAACCACGTTACATGCCACAACATATACATAACTGAAGAACCTACATACTACGTAGCAGGATAATTTGCGCGCCGACCACATCAAAATAGAAGAAGTTCCACACACTATATAGCCATGCCTGCCTCTGCAGAACAATCAATGTCATCTCAGTCAAACATTTGTAATGCTCACCCACAGAATAGCAAAATTTGTCTGATCCCCAAAAACAAACATTAACTCTGCTGTAGTGCAAATTATACGGAAAAGAAATATCCAAAGCTCAATCATCCCAGTATTATTAGACAAAATAATACAAACAGAGAACAACAATAAGAGAGCATTTAGTTTGTACTGTGGTGACATATTTTAGAGATTCTTGCTATATAAACTACATAATATCACTGTAGAAACTGAATGACCAGTGTGACTAGGCGCCTATGATCTGAGGCAAAAAAACAGAACATCGAGATTGTCAACTCAGTCCGGATTTACTTTGTGTGCCAAGCGCATATGAGAAGCTCAGAATACAATGCAAAAAAGTCTGGTATCTCTACTGAAAGGTATGCTTTTGAAATATAAGAATAGACCATGCAGCATGTAACCTGAGTAACCAAGCAAATAAAAGATATACAAAAAGAAAAAATTACCTAAGTAGAGCACATTAGCAGATCTTGTATGATCACACTTCCAGATCCACTGCTTTCCACCCAACTCCCCTGACTACAAGCAAAAGAAGCCCAGAAACAAATGAAAATAAAGATAAGTTGAGTCAACGAAGAAGGCATATGTGCAAACTGCAAACCACTAGATAGTAGATACTCATGTAACTAGAGTATGGGAAACTAGCTCTTGTACAAAGGATAGTAAACGAAGCCACGTCTATTGCCAGGTCCGGAAAAATGAATGGTTGGACTTTTACGAGGGAGCTTGTACCACTTATGGCCAACAAACCGAAACAAAATATGCACAGGTTGGGAAACCTGACTTATCAAACAAGCATTATATAGTTATGTGCGAAACTAATGAACTAGTACTACGTTTGGATAAAAATTAAAGTGCATGTATAACAAATTGAGGATTATCACCCACCAAAAAAACGAATTGACAATTAGTATCAAGATCGCTCAGGATAAATTAAATCTTGCAAGGAAACATAGTGAATGAGAAAACCTAACAAGCTTTAAGCTTCTAGATGTGCCAGGTGGTAAACTATTCACATAGCAAATGGTATCACTATATTCTCTTACTACAGTTGTTGCCAGTTTCCAATTGTTAGAAACTCTCTGAGGAAAATATCATTACAAGCACAAAACCATAGTATTTAGCTTGTGCAATGTAGGCATGGGGCCCCTACCTGCAGTATAGAAATTTGTGTAGGGATAAAAGGTGGCGAAACATATGGTGTTTCCCTTAACAATACGTTTGATCTTCATAGTGTCAAGTTCGAGTGTGAAATTTCCAGTCGTCGTAGTGAGAACAATCACATTTGTGTCCTCGTCATAACCGACAAAAAATAAAGAATGCATTATCCTTGGAAATATCCCCTCTAGTGGAATGGTTTTCTGCAGCATCACCCATTCGACAACACCATCACAATTAGATTTCCTCTCCCATAATTGGATGGTCAGGTCCAACAAAATGGCGAGGCCAAGTCCACCATCATCCATTCGTAAGATTTGAAAACACCCATCAGAAATATAGTTGCATGCCGGCTTCTCGATGAAACTGAGGCTCTGAATTTCGACATCAAGCACAAGTATATCACCTCTAGAAATCAACCAGCAAAGCTCATTCCCAACTAGGATGCTCGGCCTTAACAGAGAAATTGTACGTGATATCGCGGTCGAGAAAACACCTCCCCAAACACCAGATGCCGAGTCGTAGACAGAACAAAATGCCTGCGTATTGTATCCACCGCAGCAGACCAAAACCAATTTAAACGGGCTCGAGAAGCAATCTCCATGCACAGGCCCGTCAACGGCATCAGCGCACAACACCGCGCCATGCCACATACAGAAACTCTCTGTAAATGCGTCGTCTAGTCCTGGTGGAAAAGCCACGTTGTGCTGTTGGCTAGTGAGGGGGTCCCACACGACGGCCTGGCGCACCTGCTCGTTGATTACAACAGCAAGGCCATGGCGGCAGCCCATGTATTCTCCATGGTTGCTGTATGGTGTGCTTCTCTTGGGCAGGGAGAAGCAGTCCGCGGTGATACGGTCGGGCGAGTCCATGATGGAAGTGAAGCGGTCAGCATACCCTTCAAAGAAGCCGAGCAGAGGAGGCTTCCGGTGGTGCTTGCGGAAGCGTTTGCGGAACTGGGGATCGGAGAGGATGCTGCCCCAGCGCTTGCATACGGTAGACGCACGGGGGAGCGAGGACGGATTCGGGGGGAGGCGGAGGAGAATCTCGATGAGAAGATTGTCGTCACCGAGCACCTCAGACACAGACACAGGGCCGGCTTGTAGCACGGAACGCCGCAGCCTCCTGCCGTCTACCCATGGCGGTCCCGTATTGGGATCAACCCTGAAACAGCAACAGCCACCAACAAATGCAATCAATGGACTGATTTCTCCGATGCTTGGCTCCAGCACGCATATGCACATCCATGGAGCCAGCATGCATATATAGCGCAAAAATAAAGAGGGAGAGGATCTGGATGGGGAATCTTACCCTTGGCCTTGGGGAATCTCAGCATCATCTGGATCCATCCTTTCTCCTCTCTCTCCACTGCTGCAGGTAGCAGGGGAGGAAATCTGGCTGGCTAGGGTTTACTAACAAGCGAAAATTAACAAGAAACGAAAAAGGAATAGCTACTGCGTAGAATTGGATGGAGAAGGAGAGGAAGAAGAAAGGGCGGCCTGATTTGTAAGCAGAGCCTGCCCTGTAACATTGGCCCATCCAAGCCCAGCCTAATCTGTTCCTAAACTGAAAAAGAGCCCATGTACTCATCATAGTTTCATAATTTCATAATTCGTCTTCTGAAATTCACCTAAAAAAAATTTCGTCTTCTGAAAAATTAATACAGTATCACCTTCGTTCTGCTAAAACAGAAAATTCACTTCGTGTGTTTCTCAAAAAGAGAACAAAAAGGAAACATGTGTGCTTTTAGAATTTTGCATGGCTTTTTGTGTGCTAGTAATAAATAAACTGTCTGGATGGATGTGCGTACGTTTGGTTCACAAAGATAGCAAAGCAATCAAGAATTTATGAACGGTGAAAGCGGGTCTCAATTCCGATGTTCGGTTCAAACATTATGATTTTTCTAAAATCATAAAATTCGAGTTAAATGCGTTCACACTTGTTCGCGTGCGTGCTTTTCACGAATTTTTTAAAGGAGTGTCTACGTCTCAGTCGACTGAGACTTAGTTAAGTCTCAGTCGCTGACGTCAGCACCATCGGCCCTAGGCCTGTTTGGCGGCTGGTGCTGTTTCGTTGTCTGCTAGCTCGTTATCTTCACGTCTTGGGCTGGGCTTGCCCCATGTGACTTGTTTTCTTCTTACCGATTTAATTTTCTTCTCTATTCTGCCACAGGTACAAATACACGGCTAGCAAACTTGCTGGCTCCTGGGAGAAATACTTCGGCCTATTCAACAAGTGGAAAATGGAGAGATGAAAAACAATGGATAAAACACTATAGAAATAATTTAAAATAAAAAGCATAAAATAAAAAGATAATAGTTATGTGTGGGCAACTAGCCCAGCGCACACCCTAGCTACGGGTTTAAATATTTTCTGGTTTAGTTAGAAAAATGAATTATACTAAAAAAGTTGGAACATGAATATTTTTGATTTTTTTTCCTTTCCTTTCTTTTGTTTCTCTATTTTCTTGCTTCATTGTTTTTTATTTTATCTACTCCTAGGGGTAGTTGCCTCCCGTTTCTTTTTTCTTTTGCCTTTACTCTTATTTTCTTCTTTCTTGTTTCTACTTTATTTCTTTCAAGAAATATCTATATTTGTTGTATAATACATGATTTTTTTAAATAGGCTAGCAGTTTTTAAAAGGTGTATTTCATGAACACCTGTCAAATTTCATGGTTGTTTTAAGTCTTATTTCATTTTTCTTTTTTTTGTTCCTGAAAAAATAAGTGCAAAGTGTTAACCCAATTTAAAAGAATTTGTATTTTAAGAAAATATATTCATTATACATTGGTATTTGTAAATAAATTCAATCAATAATTAGACATGCAACTACCGCCCTCACCTCAACAAAACGCCATTAAGTTGCAGTCGCATAGAAGAAATACAATTGCAATAGGATGGACGACATACAATTGAAATGTGACATCTGTAGTTGTTCCTAGTGGCGGACATGCAACTATCCCCTCGCCACAAAACACCACAAAATTGCAACCGGAGGCGACACTTGTAGTTGCATGTCTAGTGGCAGACATGCAACTTCCACAGCCCCTCCCCGATAAACCACAACGGAGTTGCAATTGCGTTGAAGAATACAATTGCAGTCGGGGGCGACACTTGCAGTTACATGCTTAGTACAAGACATGCAACTGCCCCCTCACCTGACAAAACACCACTAAGTTGCAATCGCATTGAAGACATGCAGTTTGCAGTCGGAGGGCGACACTTGCAGTTGCGTGCCTAGTGCCTGACATGCAACTTCCTTCCCTCGACAAAACACTGGTAAGTTGTAGTCGTGTTGAAGACATGCATTTGCAGTCAGGGCGACACTTGCAACCGCGTTGAAGACATGCAGTTGCATACGGTGGCGACACCTGCAGTTACATGCTTAGTGGAAAACATGCAACTGGCCCGCTCCTCCGAGAAAACACCACGAAGTTGCAACCACCTTCAAGACATGCAGTTGCAGTCGTGTGCAACACTTGCAGTTGCGTGCCTAGTGCTTGACATGCAACTTCCTTACCCTCGACAAAACACCGGTAAGTTGCATTCGCATTGAAGACATGCAGTTGCATTCAGGGCGACACTTGTAGTTGCGTGCCTAGTGGCAGACATGAAAGTGCTCCCTCCCCGGACAAAAACACCATAGAGATGCAGTCACGTTGATGACACATGGTTCCAGATGGGACGACACTTGTAGTTGTGTGCCTAGTGGTAGTAATGCAACTGCCTCCCTTCCCCGACCGACAAACACCACATAGTTGCAGTCAAGGGCGACACTTGCAGTTGCATACCTGGTGACAAACATGCAACTGCCCCTCCCACACAGAAAAATAGAGTTGCAATCGAGGGTGACACTTGCAGTTGCATGCCTGATGGCAGACATGCAGTTGACCCTCCTAACAAAATAGCACAGAGTTATAGTCAGGCCCAACACTTGCAGTTGCGTGCTTAATAACGGACATGCAATCCCCCCCCCTAGTTTTTTAATAAAAAATGGTACAAAAATGTTTTAAGAACAATAGAAAAGCAAGAGAAGGTTGAAAATACAAAATGCAAAAATAAAAATCATCGTCACAAGAAACATAGACAAAAAAAAGTACACACTTACAAAACAAACACAAAATATAATGATGATAGAAAATGATTTCTCCCGATAGTTTTCAACCGATTCCCCTCCCTCTTCCGACGGTATGTTTTCCCCGCTGAAAAATTGCAGCCTAAAAAACAAAAGGGGAAATCCCAAAACTAGACAAAAAAAAATAACCGCTAAAGGTCAGCCCATACCGCATACCCGGCCGACACTAGAGAAACAAAAAAAACAAAGAAGAAAACGAAACAGGTTGGTCGCGCACCTAAAACATTTCAATTTAATACAAAGGCAAGCATAGGAAAATCTAATGGCCAAAGAGTTGATTGGGACTTGGCTAAAACTTAGTTAACAATCCGGTATAAACCCAAAAATGGAAAATAAAATAAAAAATAAAAATGTAATAATAATAATAATTTACAAGGCTTGTAAGCTAAATGCATCATACTGCTCCTAATACCGACACTTCATTCTATATATATGTCCGTTCCCTCTTGTGGGAAAGAACAAGAAAATAGAAGCTGACCCCGGCAGAATAAAACCCAACAAACAAAGTAAAAAATTGTCTTTTCTAGCCCACCGTCCAAAGCCTGCCCCAACACACAAAAGAACAGAACAAAACGCAGCCCACCTAGTTCGTCCCTTACGTGGGCTCGTTTACAAGTCAACAGGGCTGCACACATCATAAAGCAACACAAAAATCTAACGGTAAAGAGATTCGACTGAGTCTTCATAAAAACTCAGTCGACTGAGTTTTAGTGCAACCGATTTTTTAAAAACGTTGTATGGTCTTTGTCTTTTTCTTACTTGGAGAACACAATATTTTTATACTGTGTTTGATTAGGACAAAAACACACTAAAAGGGAAGGCGGCCATGGAGTGCTACCGAGCCAACGGCTGCTCGGTAGACACGTCCAAAAAACAACGCCCAGGTACTCATACTTTCATACTTCGTCGTCTCAAAATGGAAACAGTTTCAGCTTCGTTCTACTTTTCTTTTTTAGAAAAGGAGGAACCATCCGGGCCTCTGCATCTGAGTGATGCATGCGGTCATATTATTTATTATTTATAAAGACCTTACAAAGTAATACAACAGTAAGCCCAAGGCCACCATCTAGACGACACATGTCGTTACTCCTATCCTCTTGAAGAAGGGGTGACGAATGTCCAGGCCAAATAACAAACAGACATCGCACGAAAGCCTAACATCTAACACCGGATGCCCCATCCAAGCCACATAGGCATTATGCGAGACTGGGTAACACTCCGGTCCGGCGCACTCTTAGTGAGTACCACACACACACGCTTCAAAGGGCCGTCACCTCCGTCTTCCTTCGATCCATCCTTAAAGCATGTACTGACGCATCGACCTTGTCAGGCCTCTCTGCCATCGACGCCACCACAACAGCAGACAACGTTGACCTCTTGCGCGTGTCCCTTGCCACACATCTGACGCCAAGCCTCCACTACTCCATGACGTCGAGAACCGCCGCCATGAATATGTAGAAAGAAACACCGCTCCACCG
The DNA here is from genome assembly GCF_002162155.2 of Triticum dicoccoides. Classification (NCBI taxonomy): domain Eukaryota; kingdom Viridiplantae; phylum Streptophyta; class Magnoliopsida; order Poales; family Poaceae; genus Triticum; species Triticum dicoccoides. Next base: position 8,568,823 of record NC_041391.1, on the reverse strand, counting down.
CAGATGTCATCTGCCGGTCCCTCGAGTCCGAGTGCATCTCCAAGAATGCCGCCCCCAAGGGGGTAACGACACATGAATATCGCCGTCATCCGATCAACTGATTTAGGGTTTCCCTCGGAGGTATTGGGTGGGGTTGGGAGCTTCACCTCGATGTTGCCTTCATGAAGGAAACCATGATAAGGGCATCGTCATCACCGGCTCCGACCAATAACCGAAGACCAAGTTTTCACCCGGATCCGTCCCAAGAAATCCACTCGACCGCCTTCAAAGCCCCAGATCTAGCCGCCTAGATCCGACGACCAACCGCAACAGCAGTACCACTGTAGGAGCCCTGGCGCACTGGCCACTGCCTGCATGCGCCACCATTGGAGCCTGTGATGAGGGCTCCCACCCCACCTCGCCAAACCGCGAGAGCCGCCGAGATGATCCCGCACGCTCATCACCGTCTCTGGTCTAAACCAATCCGTGGCAAAACCACGAGATCGCCGATGCAGATCTGCCTTGGATAGGGACTGCACCACGCTATGCCGCCGCAGGAAGCCCGAGCCTTCACCCGTCGCCACCTTCTAGGGCCGCAGCCCCGGGATCCAACCACCGCCGACAGGACACGCCGCCCATGTGCAGCATGCCGGAGGAGCCCCCCTCCCCCTGATCCAGATCTTAACCGAGAAGCTCACCACGGCCGCCCCGCGCCGGGACGCCCCACCTGGCCGCGAATCTGCAGCCACCCGCGCCTCCGTGCCAGAGAGCCGCCATCTGGCCGCCTCGGACATAGCCGCGCCGTGCCGCGCCGCCCTGCATAGCTGCACGCATCCCCACGAGGGCGCTGTCCCGTGCCAGCTCCACAGCGCGCCGAAGGGAGGAGAGCCCGCCGCCACAGGCGTCGGCCGGGCTTTGCTCGACAACGGGGAGGGGGAGGGTATGTGG
>NC_041391.1:8559995-8567729 GCF_002162155.2 Triticum dicoccoides | reverse complement strand
TGGGCGAGACGTGAATCTATGCTATTTAACAAAAAATAAATAAAAAGAAAAAAGAAAAATTAGAACAGTTTCGTAATAAAAGATTGATGCTTGCCCTATGGAAAAAAAATCACATTCAGTCTACAATTGTCTCGAAAAAAACTCCGGTTTACTAAAAATATATTTCACTTTATGTTTTATTCAAAACGGAACACAAAATATGTGTGCTTTTTTTAATTTTGTTGCTGATGATCTTTGTGTGCTAGTAATAAATAAAGTGTAATAAACTGTCTGGATGGAATGTATGTATGTTTGGTTAACAAAGACAGCGAAGCAGCCGAGAATTGATCATCAGCAGAAATCCGAATTGATCTAAATGCAGCCATGGGTATTGGGGGAGCAACTAATTAACGAGAGCTCCTTCGGGAGCCTCGCAACGATCAGCGCCACTTGACGCGCTATCATTCATTCCCCACGTGTCGCGCTTTGGATGCTCCCTCCGGATTTTGTTTTTTTATTTTTCCGTACGTGTTTTCGACTTTTAAAACGGTTTTTTTCTTCAGTTTTTTTTTGATGTTTTGGTTTTCGACCGGTCTTCCCTAGCTTTTCGACCAATTTTTTTTTGAAAAAAAAACCAATTTTGCGCAAAAAAACGCATTTTTTCCGCGGGAGTCACGGTTTTGTTTTCGCGAGAGGCACGGACGTGCCTCTTGGAAACGAAAAAAATGTGTTTTCTGTTTTTTTTCCTTTCACGAGAGGCACGGTTTTGCTTCCACGAGAGGCACGGTTGTGCTTTCGCGAGTCTGCCGGTCCGAACGAGAGGCTCTTTAAGGAAGTAGTCCCATCACTCTCGGGCCCGGCACCAACCAAGCAAGACCGCTCCAAACTAAATCACAGTAGAAGTTTCCACCGGGGATCCAGCTTTGCAGGCTTCCAACGGCCGTGCCTCCTCGGAAACGAAAAAAACATGTTCTCTATTCTTTTTCTTTCACGAGAGGCACGGTTTTGCTTCTGCGAGAGGCACGGTTGTGCTTTCGCGAGAGGCACGGGCGTGCCTTTTTCGGAAAGAGGAAAAAACGTGTTTTCTGTTTTTCTTTCTTTCGTGAGAGGCACGGTTTTGCTTTCGTGAGATGAACGGTTGTGATTTCGTCAGAGGCACAATCAGTAGCAGAAATCCGAAGCCGGAATACACCAAAAGAAATGCCAACAAAGATCACGTTGTTGGGCTTTGCTTGACCAAATCAGCTTGCTCACAAGACATGAAGCAAATGAATCACACACAGCATAGCAATTAACTGAAAGATTCCAAAGCAACTAGCAAGACACTAACCAAACTGATAACTTGGCTACCGGCTGCAGATATTAGGGAATAATACTACAGACAAGTTTGCAAATGAAGTACACAACTAGATCCTACTAGCCCACATCACCACGGTACACATGTAACAACTGGACGTGGATTTTTAGAGCACCTGCACCCCGGCCCTGCAATCCTAGCTCTTCAATATCGCTTTAAGATCCGTGCGATACAACTAACTTTCTGTATGAAATTTTGTCTTTTTTGTCTCTCTTACATAAAACATATCTTAAAGTTCAAACCTTTGCAGCGTGGCAAAGCTTTCTAACTAGAATCTAGGATAAATCTTTCAGAATATTTTGTCCGACATAAATACTAGAAATATGATTTTTTTAATCAGAATAAAACTTATTTTGTATACTTATGTTTGACAAAAAAATCTGAAAGATTTATCCTAGATTCTAGTTAGAAAACGTTGCGACGCTGCATAGGTTTGAACTTCAAGATATGTTCTGTGTGGGAGAAACAAAAAAGAGAAATGTGCTTATACGAATAGAGATGCAGAAAATGAAGGGTTAGATAGAAAGGGCCTGGGTGCAGGTGCTCTATTATGTATTTCCCTGGAACAACTAAGATACTAAAGAGTGTCAATTTCAGCGTCAGATCAATGTCAGAGGCCACGGCAAACAAACAAGGTAGAACCTACAGCAGATAGTTAATTCCACGTCTTAGCAACTCCAAGAGAACTCCTGATGCCTGCACAACGATTGATTTCATCAGTCAAAACCAATTTTAACAAGGCACACTTGCTGAAATGCCGATCAAGTTATATCGTCTCACGATTGTGCATGATTGCCACAATAACGATCAACTCATATTTCCAGACATATTATACAATAATATCCTAAGATGAATCATCTTGGCATCATTAGGGAAAACAAACATCGCCCCAACAATCTAAAAACAACTAATCTGTGGTTGGTAGTACTACTACACACCTTGAACCATTTAACTAATACGTTCTCAAACACACTGTTCTGCTGCACAAGTACATATTATCGCGGCATAAATTAGAAGATCATCGACTCAATGCCTCCATCAGAGTCAAATACTAATATTCTTAATTATCTAGTCATTCGAGATTTACTTCATGCATCAAGTGCATATGAGAGCTTCATGAACTACAAAGTAGAATGGTCACGTATCTAACTCATTGGTATGCTTTTTCTGGAATACAATGAAAGGAAGTACCAGTTAGAAATCACCAAATTCAAGCAATAGAGAGGTGAAATCTATGTTGCACTCTAATCTGTGCCTTCGTTAAGAAGTCCGCTAGTTATAACTCGAAAGGCACATATTGAAGAGCAATAACATGATCCTGCACAGCGGCGTGGACATAATAAGCATCAACACCAATATGTTTAGTAAGCTCATGTTTCACGGGGTCCTGCGCAATACTGATAGCACCTGTACTGTCGGACAAGAGGGTGGTAGGTGTAGTAAGAGAAACAACAAAATCCTCCAGTAGCCATCGTAACCAAGTCACCTCTGTCGTCAGAAGAGCCATAGCTCTCAACTCGGCCTCTGCACTTGAACAAGAAACAACAGTCTGTTTCTTTGTCTTCCAGGCAATGAGAGAACCACCATGAAAAATACAGTAAGCAGAAAATGAACAATAATCCGAAGGATCACTGGCCCACGTAGCATCTAAATAGCCCCGGAGCTCTAATGAGCAAAAGAGATTATGAGAGATCGCGCCACGAAGATATCGTAGAACACAAAGAAGGTGACTATAATGAATTGAAGTGGGTGCGGAAACAAATTGACATAGAATATGGACAGGGTAGGAGATATTCGGACGAGTCGCAGCAAGATATACAAGACTCCCAACAAGATGACAATAACGCGTCGGATCAGACAAAATCTCACCATTAGAAGCGTGAAGGTTAACACTGAGCTCCATAGGAGTCTCAGCAGTGCGCTCATCACTAAGAGTCGCACGAGCAAAAAGATCCTGGATATACTTTTCTTGAGAAATAGAAAAGCCATCAGAGGTGGAGGAAACCTCAATCCCAAGAAAGTAATGAAGGGGACCAATATCAGACATAAGAAGCTGCTCACTAAGACTGGCCTTTACAAAGGCAATGTACTCAGAATCGTCGCCAATGATGATCATGTCATCAACATATAGAAGGAGAAAAGTGCGACCACGAGCAGAAAGGTGGACAAACAACGCTGGATCATGAGCACTGAGCGAAAAATCAGTTGTTGTGATGACAGAGGCAAAACGCTCAAACCAAGCATGGGGGGCTTGCTTAAGGCCATATAGGGAGCGACGAAGGAAATGAATACCCAGGTGGTGGCTTCATATATATACTTCCTCACGCAACTCACCATTAAGAAAGGCATTCTTAACATCAAGCTGAGACACGGACCAGTGGCGAACAGAGGCCATAGCGAGAAGTGTGCGGATAGTGGTCATATGGGCCAGTGGAGCAAAAGTCTCATCGTAATCACGACCATGCTCCTGCTGAAAGCCACGAGCCACAAGACGAGCTTTATAATGCTCAAGAGAACCATCAGAGCGAGTCTTAATCTTATAGGCCCACTTACAAGTGATGGGACAAACATGGGGTGGAAGAGAAATCAGGTCCCATGTGCCGGTGCACTCAAGAGCAGCAATCTCCTCTGCCGTCACAAACCGCCATTCAGGATGAACAATAGCATCTCGATAAGAAGTCGGCTCAAGAACGGTCGAAAGACCATAGCGAGAAGGAGAATACCAGTCAGCGGGCAGACAAGGCCGAGAGCGTGGACCATAAGTCGGTTGAGAGGAGGAAGACGACACACTAGAAGAAGAGGGTGCATCGGTAGACTCATACATAACACGTGAACGACGAGTACAATGGAAAGGAAAGGAGGGAAGAGGTGGAGATGGGGAAGGTATCGGTGATGAAGGTGGGGAAGGGGAAGGTATCGGTGATGAGGTGGAGAGTCATGCGATGAGGAAGGAGAAGAAACCGTAGCAGAGGACGGCATCGGATCTGCAACAGCGGGAGGAGGAGTAGTAATATTGGGCACAGAGGGAGGTGTGTTCGGAAATTTAAGAAAAGAGATGTCATCTGTGGAAAAGATCGAGGAGGATGGACGCGGATAGAAGGGACGAGAGTCATCAAAGGTCACATCCCAGGAAATACACATCCGGCGACCGACAAGATCCCAACACAGGTAGCCCTTATGATCATCACAGTATCCAAGAAAACACACTCAGCAGACTAAGCGATCAGTTTGGTGCGTTCATGAGGGGCAAGCAAAACATAGCAAACGCAACCAAACAAACGGAGGGCCGAATAATCGGGAGAACGACCAGAAAAACATTCAAGAGGAATACCACCCTTTAGAGCAGAGGCGGCGATCATCATCGCACGTGCCGTCTCAAGAAGGTGACGATGCTTGCGCTCAGCCACACCATTTTGAGCATGAGCACCAGGGCAAGAGAACTGAGCAAGAGTACCCTGGTCAACAAGGAATCCTCGCAGCGCATGGGACATATACTCACCAGCTGAATCTGCACGAAATACATGAATAGGAGTGAAAAACTGGATATGAACCATGGCAGCAATTTTTTTGTATATAGATAAGACCTCACTATGGGGAGATATGAAATAGATCCAAGTGTACCGAGAAAAATATGTCTATAAAGATAATATAGTATAGATGACCCCCTTTCGAAGAGAAGGGAGCCGGACCCCAAACATCAGAGTGAACGAGATCAAAAGGCGCTCGAACACTGACTCACTGTGAGGATAGGGTAGCTGAATCTTCTTACCAAGCCTACAACCGAGACAATCCAACAAAGCGTTGTCGTAGATAGACCCCAGAACACCAGGATGAACTAAAGACGAGAGATGAGAACTGCTACCTCTTGAGCTTGCGTCGGTTTTCCCTTGAAGTGGAAAGGGTGATGCAGCGAAGTAGAGTAAGTATTTCCCTCGGTTTTGAAAACCAAGATATCAATCCAGTAGGATATGACGCACAAGTCAGCGAATACCTACACAAACAATCAAGAACTTGCAACCAACGCGATAAAGGGGTTGTCAATACCTTCACGGTCACTCGCAAAATTGAGATCTGATAGAGATAGATAAACGGTAAAGCAAATATTTTTGGTATTTTTGGGTGTATAGATTGGAAAGTAAAGATTGCAAAATAGTAGATCGGAAACTAGCAAGATGTAAACGAGATTCAATAATATCGAAAAGAGACCCAGGAGCCATAGGTTTCACTAGTGGCTTCTCTCGAGATATCATATATTATGGTGGGTGAACAAATTACTATCGAGCAATTGATAGAAAAGCGCATAATTATGATGACATCTAAGGCAATGATCATGAACATAGGCATCACGTCCGTGTCAAGTAGACCAACTCCTGCCTGCATCTACTACTGTTACTCCACAGATCGACCGCTATCACGCATGCATCTAGAGTATTAAGTTCATAAAGAATGGAGTAACTCATTAAGCAAGATGACATGATGTAGAGGAATTAACTCAAGCAATATGATGAAAACCCCATCTTATTATCCTCAACGGCAACAACACAATACGTGCCTTGTTGCCCCTACTGTCACTGGGAAAGGACACTGCAAGATTGAACCCAAAGCTACTCACTTCTCCTATTGCAAGAAAGATCAATCTAGTAAGCCAAACTAAACCGATAATTCGAAGAGACTTGAAAAGATATCAAATCATGCATATAAGAATTCAGAGAAGAACCAAATAATATTCATAGATAATCTTGTCCATAAATCCACAATTCATCGGATCTCGGCAAACACACCGCAAAAGAATATTACATCGAATAGATCTCCAAGAACATCAAGGAGAACTTTGTATTGAGAATCAAAGAGAGAGAGAAGAAGCCATCTAGCTAATAACTATGGACCGAAAGGTCTATGGTAAACTACTAACGCTTCATCAGAGAGGTAATGATGTTGATGTAGAAGCCCTCCGTGATCAAATCCCCCTCCGGCAGATCGCCGGAAAAGGCCCCAAGATGGGATATCACAGGTACAGAAGGTTGCGGCACTGGAAAAGTTGTTCCGTGGCTCCCCCTGATGTTTTTAGGGTATAAGAGTATATATAGATGAAGGAACTAGGTCAGGGGAGCTACGAGGGTGGGGGCGCGCCTACCCCCTGGGCGCGCCCTCCTGCCTCGTGGCCTCCTTGATGCCTCTCCGACTTCATCTCCAAGTCTTCTGGTTTGCTTTCGGTCCAAGAAACATCCTCACGAAGGTTTCATTCCATTTGGTAATCCTTTTCTGCAAAACTCTAAAATAGGCAAAAAAAACATAAACTCGCACTGGGCCATCGGTTAATAGGTTAGTCCCAACAATAATATAAAATAGCTTATTAAAGCCCATTAAACATCCAAAACAGATAATATAATAGCATGGAACAATCAAAAATTATAGACACGTTGGAGACGTATCAAGAACCACATAAATGACCAAGACGATGATGCCACTACTGAAAAGAGTTGGTAGATGCAGCAACGGTAGATGCGAGACTGACGACGGTGGCAGCGGAGGGAAGACGAAGCCAGACATGCTCCCAAAGACCATCGAAGGGTCGAGGGCCAGCACCAAGCAGAGCGCCCGTGCGACGATCCTGAACAGAACACGAATCAAAGTCGAGAATGACCCTACAACTAGAGTCAACAATCTGACCACCAGATACGAGCTGCGTGCACTAGAAGAAAACAGGACTTTGGTCCAGGCCAGATAAGGGCATTAATCCCGGTTCTCTTACGAACCAGGACCAAAGGGTGCATCAGTCCCGGTTCGTGAGGTTAGGGCACCGTCCGGGCCTCGGGGACCATTGTGATGGAAATATGCCCTAGAGGCAATAATAAAATGGTTATTACTGTATTTCCTAATTCATGATAAAGGTTTATTATTCATGCTAGAATTGTATTGATCGGAAAATTAAATACATGTGTGAATACATAAACAAATAAAGTGTCCCTAGTAAGCCTCTACTAGACTAGCTCGTTCACTACTAGAATCAGACTATTTCCTGTTAGTCGTTTCTTTGTCGTCCGCTAGCGGACGGCAGAGAAGGCCTTTCTCGTCTGCTTCCAGAAAACGTACGGCAAAGACCCTCTTTGTCGTCAGCCATTTCTTTGTCGTTCGCTGGCGGACGACAAAGAGGTGGGTGGGGTCCCGTGAAGGCCCAAACCCTAACGGCCCACCAGCCCTGCCTCTTTGTCGTCCGCTGGCGGACGACAAACCAAACGCTACCTAATGGCGCCCCCACCCCACCTCCCACTCTCGCCCTCTCACTCCACCTCGCCCCCACCCCAACCGCCGCTGCCGCTGCCGCCGCCGCCCCCGACCCCCACAGCCCTCGCCGCCCCACCACCCACTCCCCCGCCCAAGGCCTCACCATCTCATTA
>NC_041391.1:8542427-8559256 GCF_002162155.2 Triticum dicoccoides | reverse complement strand
ACCATCTCATTACCCCGTCGCCCCGCGGCCTCGCCGCCCCGCCACACCCACGTTCTCGCCGCCTCGCCAACCCACCCGCCGCCCCGCGGCCTCGCTGCCTCGCCGTCCCACCCGCCGCACCGTGGCCTCGCGGCCTCGTGATGACCCAGAAGTATAAGGGATCTATCGTACTCCTTTCAATAAGTAAGAGTATCGAGCCCAACGAGGAGCAGAAGCAAATGACAAGCGGTTTTCAGTAAGGTATTCTCTGCAAGCACTGAATTATCGATAATAGATAGTTTTGCGTTAAGGTAATTCGTAACGGGTAACAAGTAACAAAAGTAACAAGGTGCAGCAAGGTGGCCCAATCCTTTTTGTAGCAAAGGACAAGCATGGACAAACTCTTATATAAAGCAAAGTGCTCCTGAGGACACATGGGAATTATCGTCAAGCTAGTTTTCATCATGCTCCAATGATTCGCGTTCGTTACTTTGATAGTTTGATATGCGGGTGGACCGGTGCTTGGGTACTGCCCTTCCTTGGACAAGCATCCCACTTATGATTAACCCCTCTCGCAAGCATCCGCAACTACGAAAGAAGAATTAAGGTAAACCTAACCATAGCATGAAACATATGGATCCAAATCAGCCCCTTACGAAGCAACGCAGAAACTAGGGTTTAAGCTTCTGTCACTCTAGCAACCCATCATCTACTTATTACTTCCCAATGCCTTCCCCTAGGCCCAAACAATGGTGAAGTGTCATGTAGTCGACATTCACATAACACCACTAGAGGAAAGACAACATACATCTCATCAAAATATCGAATGAATACCAAATTCACATGATTACTTATAACAAGACTTCTCCCATGTCCTCAGGAACAAACGTAACTACTCACAAATCATATTCATGTTCATAATCAGAGGGGTATTAATAGGCATAAAGGATATGAACATATGATTTTCCACCAAATAAACCAACTAGCATCAACTACAAGGATTAATCAATACTACTAGCAACCCACAGGTACCAATCTGAGGTTTTGAGACAAAGATCGGGTACAAGAGATGAACTAGGATTTGAGAGGAGATGGTGCTCGTGAAGATGTTGATGGAGATTGACCCCCTCTCAATGAGAGGATCGATGGTGATGACGATGGTGACGATTTTCCCCTCCCGGAGGGATGTTTCCCTGGCAGAACAGCTCCGCCGGAGCCCTAGATTAGTTCCGCCAAGGTTCCGCCTCAAGACGGCGGCGCTTTGTCCCGAAAGCTTCCTTATGATTTTTTCCAGGGCAAAAGACACCATATACTAGAAGATGGGCATCGTGGGGCTGCCAGGTGGCCCACGAGGCAGGGGGCGCGCCCAGGGGGGTAGGGCGTGCCCTCCACCCTCGTGGACAGTGGGTGGCCCCCCTCTGGTGCTTTCTTCACCCAATATTTTCAATATATTCCAAAACTGAGTTTCGTGGAGTTTCAGGACTTTTGGAGTTGTGCAGAATAGGTCTCTAATATTTGCTCCTTTTCCAGCTCAGAATTCCAGCTGTCGGCATTCTCCCTCTTCATTTAAACCTTGTAAAATAAGATAGAAAAGGCATAAGTATTGTGACATAATGTGTAGTAACAGCCCATATTGCAATAAATATCGATATAAAAGCATGATGCAAAATGGATGTATCACCTCGCCGCCCGCCGCCCCAGGGCCCCACCCGCGGCCTCGCCGCCCCGCGGCCCCACTCCGGTGAGCCTCTCCCCTCTGTTTTTTCTCTTTTTTTCTACTATTAGTTAGGTTAATTACTATGTGGTTAGTTAGGTTAGTTACAAGTGTGTTAGTTAGGTTAGTAGAGGAAGAAGATGAAAAGAAGGAAGAAGAAAATGAAAAAAAAGAAGTAGAAAAAGAAAGAAAAAGAAATAAAAGAAGGAAAAGAAGGTTGAGGGGTCGAGAATCGAGGGTCGAGGGTCGAGGGTCGAGGATCGAGGATCATCGAGGGGTCGAAGTTTTTTTCATAGTTTGAAGTGTCGATGCTTTACGTGATGTGATGTCCTAAATTTTCTTGACTCGATCAGTAAAAATTTGCATGCTTTGTGCTATTTCATCTCCTTGGAGTCATCATTGGTTGGAGATTTTTGTCCGTGATCCCGATGTTGTTCGACTACTTCCTCTACAGCCGAGGGTGAGCTACGAATCCACCTGCACCTCATGATTTGTTTGTTATACATAGTGCCATGCTCTTGATATCCGTCCCCATCGGCCCTCGCCCGGCTTATGATTTGGATGTGGTATATTCTCTTTTATAACTATTTGTTGCATTTCATATGACAATTATGGCCATCAAGTTGACATAGAGATATTTTTATCTAGGAGTATGTGAACCGGAAATTGCAACCGACCCTCTTGTCGAGAAGTTAAATTTAGTTGAAAAAATAAAATGAGTATTTGAAAGAAAAAATTAAGAGAATTGAAGAAGAGAAGATGAAATTGGAGTTGTATGTTGTCGATGTCATCGATGATCACAAGATGAAGATGAATGCAATGCGCTTGAAGATGGATGCAATGCGCTTGAAGAGTAAGAAGATTACAAAATCTGCCATTGATAATGAGGCTTGGTATCATTATGTCGTTGGATCAATAGTTACCTTTGTTGCGATCTTCATCGCATTTGTTGTAATGAGGGTAAGTTTTCTCTAGTGTTTTGCTTAACAAATGCATACTTAGCTTGTTAGCCCTATTATGCCACATACTTTCCTTATTTTCCCCAAAAAAGACGTACTTAGATAATGATCCTCCTAAATGACATAATTAGCTTATTTAGTTCATTTATGACATACTGACCTTATTCATTTCAAAAATGGCATAATAACCTTGGTTCTCTCATACATGTCATATACTTAGCTTATTTTCCTCCTAAATGACATAATTACCTAGGTTAGATAAAAATGAGCTATACTTACATAAGTTGGCTCAAAAATGGCATCATCACCTAGGTTAGCACAAAAATGACCTATACTTACCTTATATTCCTCCAAATTGACATAATAAGCTTAATTAGCTAAAAAATGGCATAATTACCTGTGTTAGCTCTAAAATGACACAAATAAGGAATAAGAATAAAAAAACAAGAAAGAGGACAAAAAGAAAGAGTAGAAGAAGAAAGAGAAGAAAAAGAAAGAATAAAAGAAGAAGAATGAGAATGAGGAGGAAAGGGATAAAAAGATAGAAGAGATGAAGAAATATGAGAAAAGAAGAGGAAGAAGAAGAAGAAGAAGAAGAAGAAGAAGAAGAAGAAGAGGAAGAAGAAGAAGAAGAACTTCTAGTCTTCTTCTTCTTCTAGTCTTATTCTTCTTCTAACTTTCTTACTCCCATTTTTGCAGGTTTGATTCACTTCATGGAGGAAGCATTGATGAACTGCTAGTGTTTAGTTCTTGTTTTAGTTTTGTATTGATGAACAATGTGAAACTATGTATGTATATATGGATGAACTCCGTGAAACTATGTATGCATTGGATCTTTTAATATCCTATGTGTTCTGTTGCATTGATGGACTGCTAGATGTTGGATACATGGGCTATGTTTGAGGTTGAAAAAATATATATCATATATATCTTTTGAAAATGCAGGGATATAATAGAAAACAGAAAAACAGTAACAATACAGGCACTTTGCCGTCTGCCACCGACGGCAAAGAGACCTTTGCCGTTTGCTGCAGACGGCAAAGAAGCCATGTGGAAGCAACCTGTGCAACCTAGGAGCTGACACATTTGGTCACTTTGCCATCTGTGGCAGGCGACAAAGAGTTGGGGAGCTTTGTCGTCTGCTGGCAAATGACAAAGGCTGTCGTTAGCCACCTAACGTGGCTAACTCATGGTTTTTGCCGTCCATATACTTTTCCGTCCGCTTTGAGGAAGCAGACGGCAAAGAACATGTTTACTGTCGCTCTTTTTGCCGGGCAGGTTGGCCGTCGGTGGCGGGCGGCAAAGAGCTTTGTCGTCCGCTCTTGGTGCCTTTGCCGTCTGCCATGGCAAACGACAAATAAGCTAATTCCTGTAGTGTCGTTGATCAAAGATGGTTAAACTTTCCTAACCATGGACATGTGCTGTCATTTGATAACAGGATCACATCATTAGGCGAATGATATGATGGACAAGACCCATCCATTAGCTTAGCATATTGATTGTTCAGTTTATTGCTATTGCTTTCTTCATGTCAAATACATATTACTTCGACTATGAGATTATGCAACTCCCGGATACCGGAATAATACCTTGTGTGCTATCAGACGTCACAACATAACTGGGTGATCATAAAGATGCTCTACAGGTATCTTCGAAGGTGTTTGTTGAGTTGGCATAGATTGAGATTAGGATTTGTCACTCCGAGTATCAGAGGGGTATCTCTGGGCCCTCTTGGTAATTCACATCATAAGCTTGCAAGCAAATGGGTAAGGAGTTTAGTCACGAGGTGATGTATTACGAAACGAGTAAAGAGGCTTGCCGGTAACGAGATTGAACTAGGTATGAAGATACCGACGATCGAATCTCAGGCAAGTTACATACTGATGGACAAAGGAAGTTACGTATGTTGTCATAACGGTTCGACCGATAAAGATCTTCGTAGAATATGTAGGAGCCAATATGGGCACCCAAGTTCCGCTATTGGTTATTGACCGGGGAGGTGTCTCTGTCATGTCTACATAGTTCTCGAACCCGTAGGGTCCGCACGCTTAACGTTCGTTGATGATATAGTGTTATGTGAGTTATATGTTTTGGTGACCGGATGTTGTTCGGAGTCCCGGATAAGATCACGGGATGACGAGGAGTCTCTAAATGGTCAAAAGGTAAAGATTGATATATAGGACGGTGGTATTTAGACACTGAAAGTGTTTCGGGACGTACCAATAAGGAATCGGGTCACCAGAAGGGGTTCCGGGCACCCCCGGCAAGATATGGGCCTTATGGACCAAAGGAGGGGACAGACCAGCCCACAAGGGGGCTGGTGCGCCCCCTCCCTTGTTTGGCCAGCCCTGGGGAAGGAAAAGGGGGAGGGCTAACCCCTCCTGCCTTTCCCTCTCATGGGAGAAAGGAAAGGGCAGCGCCACCCTCCCTGCCTTTCCCCGCACTCCAAATAAGGAAAGGGGGGCACGGCTTGGGAGGGACCCCAAGTAGGATTCCTCCTACTTGGGCGCCTCCTTTGGCTGCTCCTCCCTCCCTTCCACCTATATATATATATGTGGGAGGGGGTCGCCTAGCATAGACGAGACAATTGCCTAGCCGTGTGCGGCGCCCCCCTCCACCATTTACACCCCCGGTCATATTTTCGTAGTGCTTAGGCGAAACCCTGCGAGGATCACTTCACCATCACTGTCACCACGTCATCGTGCTGACGGAACTCCTCTACTACCTCGATGTCTTGCTGGATCAAGAAGGCGAGGGACGTCACCGAGCTGAACGTGTGCAGAACGCGGAGGTGTCATGCGTTCGATACTTGATCGGTTGAAGCGCAAAGAAGTTCGACTACATCAACCGCGTTGTGAAACGCTTCCGCTTACGGTCTACCAGGGTACGTAGACACACTCTCCCCCTCGTTGCTATGCATCTCCATGGATAGATCATTGTGTGTGCTTAGATTTTTTTCCTTTGCTTAAGAAGGGTTTCATGCCACACTATAATGTTTGGACCAAGCACGGAGAAAGAGTGGTTATGATAGAAGACAACGAAGAAGAAGAGGATGATGACAACTATCCCCCTGAATACGGTGATACTGCAACAGGGGGAGCTAAAGATCAAGCGGAACCAGACGATGTGCCCGATGATGATTTTTGCCGGGTCATTGCTGATGCAAAGAGAGAATGCCAAATTGAAAGGGGAAGTTGAAGTTCAATCGCATGTTAAAGGATCGCAAAAAAAAGGTTGTACCCAAATTGCAAAGATGACAACACAAAGCTCGGTACCACACTGGAATTGCTGTAATGGAAGGCAGACAATGGTGTATCTGACAACGGATTTGGGAAGCTACTGAAAATAATGAAGAAGAAGCTTCCAAAGGATAACTAATTGCCCGACAGTACATACGAAGCAAAGAAGGTTCTATGCCCTCTAGGATTTATCTTGTGTTCCCTGAAACTATGTACTGAAAATAATGAAGAAAAAGCCAGCTATTTTCTTGTTTCTTGTGTTGGACTATGTTGAAATGATTGATCTGAGCTATGCACAGTACTCCTAGGTAGGCGAGACACTGGTTCTGTTCCCTGAAGGTAGTGCTAGCTGCAAGTGGTAAATCTGAAATAGGAAATAGACTTCGGTATAATCCGAATCAAGGGAAATTTGAACGGCTGGTCCAGAACTGTACTAGCTTTCAAAAATTGTTTTGTTTAAACAACTAGCTAGGCAGGCAATATTTACCTAGGGATGAACCTTTGTCAATCCGAAAGACATTCTGTTCATATTTTCCGTATAAAATGGATTCCAATGCTTCATGTCCACATATAATGATCTCAACAAATGGTATTCAGCAGATAAGAATACTACTCGCAAATTCAAATTGAACACAACCAGGATATATACTGTCAAGATAGTACATAGCGATGAGTCGGCATATAGAACTACGGTGGTAAATCTGAAACCGGAAACAAATTTCAGTATATTTAGAAGCGAGAGAAATTTTAATTACAGATCCTGAACTGAGTAGCTTCCAAAAATGAGCGAAACACAACTCAGCCCCATATAAATACATTGCACACATTTGGACCCAAAAAGCATCAAAACCCTTAGTTTCCTTTTTAATTAGAACAATGTTTTGACTTGTCTCCTCCAAGAAAGACCAAAGTAAGGAAAAGAAATATCAGGTGCTAAAGGATCATATGTACTCCCTCCCACCGTCCGGAATTACTTGTCGCTCAAACGGACTAGCACAAATACTTCTGGGCGAAGGGAGTATGTAGCAACCGAACAATGTAGGTGAGACTGTACCTGTCTTTGTTCCTTCGAAGTAGGCAGCACCTGGGCGCATGTACAAGCATTGTCTTCCCCACCATTAGATCACTACGGAGACTTATTCAGAAAGAGCATGTGTAAAGTGCCGGAGCCTATTTCTTCTTGCCCATCCACCTTACTAGTACCTCACATCACAGGGTCAAGCATTAACCCAAGCAACTCTACGAGCCACTAACCACACATGCAACTTGACTAATTAATGTCTACTGATCTTACATAATATACAAGACATCACACAATTAAATCCGATAAGTTCCACTTCACAGGACAGGTACATAAAAGTAGAACGACCTACATACTACATGGAAGAGAAATCTCAGCATCAACCACATCACATGACATGACGTGCAAAATAGAAGAAACTAGAGACTACACAGCAGGACAATTTGAGCATCAACTAGGCATGTCTGTGTCCCAGCAAAATACAAGAAACATCCCTACGCCATGGCTGTGTCTCAGCAACCTAAATTTAACTCTTAATACCTGCCAAACAATCAATGTCATCTCAGTCAAACCAATTTGTAATAGTCTCTCACAGAAGGAAAAAAAAACACTTTTTATAATCCCCAAAACTAAACATTAACTTTGCCGTAGTGCAAATTACACACAAAATAAATCCAAAACTGAATTATAGATAAACTGATACACTACAAACGGACAACAATAAGAGAGCATTTATTTTGTACTGGAACCATTATAGTAACATGTTTTCAAAGATTCTGGCAATCTGGCTACATAACTACATATGATCACAGTAGAAACTAAAATATCAGTGACTCAACACCTATCATCTGAGGAAAAAGCCTGAACTTCCAGGATTGTTAATTCATTCCAGATTTACTTCATGTACCAAGTGCACATGAGAGAATCGGAGTACAAAGCAAAGATGTATGGTATCTCTACTCAGCGGCATGCTTCTTGAACATGTAAGAATAGATGATGCATCATCTTGTAGATTAGGTAACCAAGCAAACAAAAAAGGATATATGATAAGAGAAAATTACCTAAGTTGTTCGACCAAGATAGCACGTTGGCAGATCTAATGTGTTCTGTTCACAGTTCCAGATCCACCCCTTTCAACCCAACTCCCCTGCCTACAAGCAACAGGAGCCCAATCCAAATGAAATTTTGAAAAAAAGTTGAGTCAAGGATAGTAAATGAAGCCACATCTATTGTCAGGTCCAAAACAAGAACGGAAAGACTGTATAGTGTACATGTTCAGAAAAAAATGCATTGCATTTATCCACATTTATTGTCCAGTGACTTTGTACCAGTGATGACCAAAGACCAAAAATAAATATGCACGGATTGGGAAACCTGAGTTACAAAACAAGCTTTACAAAGTACTATGTGAAATTAATGAACTACTAATACTCTCCAATAAAAATTATGAATTGACGGTGAGTATCAAGATCGATCAAGATAAATTTTAATCTTGAAGGAAAAATATTGAATGAGAAACATAACAAGCTTTAAGCTTCCAGATGTGCCAACTGGTTACCTATTTAACACAGCAGATGGTTTCACTGTATTCCTACTGCGGTTGTTGCCAGTTTCCAATTGTTAGAAACCATCTGATGAAAATATAATTACAAGCATCGAAATGTAGTTAGCATTTAGCAATGGCGAATCGTCAAAGCAATAGTTATGTTCCTGTTGTACTTTAATGTAGTGTGGCGATACTAAGAATTTAAATCAGCAGACCAACAAAGAACCAAACAACACGTGTATTCCTATATATCTAGATCAAACCTACTCCCTCCGTTCCAAAATAGATGACTCAACTTTGTATGAACTTTAGTACAAAGTTAGTATAAAGTTGGGTCATCTATTTTGGAACGGAGGGAGTAACTCATAACACGTGTATTCCTACCACAATCACGTGCGAAAAGCAGCTGCACTGAATCCAAGCGAAACTAACCAATTGGAGTTTTTTGCTTGTGATGTAGACAGGGAGCTATTACCTGCAGTATAGAAATTTGTGTAGGGATAAAAGGTATCGCAACATATGAATTTTCTTTTAACAATATGTTTGAGCTGCATTGAGTCAAGTTGGAGTGTGAAGTTGCCAACCATCGTAGCGAAAACAATCACATTTGTCTCCTCATCATACCCGACGAAACAGACAGGAGGATGCATTCTCCTTGAAAATATTCCCTCCAGCGGAATGCTTTTCTGCAGCAACACCCATCCGGCAATACCATCACAGTTAGATTTCCTCTCCCATAATTGGATGATGTAGTCCGACAAAACAGCGAGGCCAAGTCCACCATCCTCCATCCGTAAGAGCTGAAAACAACCGTCGGTAACATAGTTGTCTGACGGCTTCTCAATCACATCAAGGCTCTGAATTTCGAAATCAAACACAAGGACTTCACCATTAGAAACCAGCCAGCAAAACGCATTCCCGACTAGGATGCTGGGCCTTAACCTAAAAATTTCAGTTGTTATCGTCGTCGAGAAAATATTTCCCCAAACACCAGAAGCCGAGTCGTAGAGAGAACAAAATGCGTCTGTATTAGAAAATCCAGTGCAGACCAAAACCAATTTAAACGGGCTCGAGAAGCAATCTCTATGGACATGCCCATATTCAGCATCAATGCACAATACCGCGCCATGCCAGGCACATAAACTCCCCATAAAGGCATCATCGAGCCCTTGTGGAAAAGGCACGGTATGTTGTTGGCCAGTGAGGGGGTCCCACACGATGGTAGTACGCTCATGCTTGTTGATTACAACAGCGAGACCGTGGCGGCAGCCCATGTATTCTCCGTAGTCCTTGTATGGTGTGCTTCTCTTGGGCATGGAGAAGCAAGCAGCACGGATGCGGTCGGGCGAGTCCATGATGGGAGCAAAGCGGTTAGCAAACCCGTTGAAGAAGCCGAGCAGAGGAGGTTTCCGATGGTGCTTGCGGAAGAGTTTGAGAAACACGGAGTCACAGAGGATGCTGCCCCAGCGCTTGCATACAGCGGATGCGCGGGGCAGCGAGGATGGCTTCGGCGGGAGACGGACAAGGATCTCGATTAGGAGGTTGTCGTCGTCAAGCACCTTGGACATAGGGCCGGCCTGCGGCACGGAACACCGCAGCCTCCTGTCGTCCACACACAACGGTCCGGTAATGGGATCGGCCCTGACAAGAAAAGAAAAGAAAGTGATCCAACACACATATGTACATCCAACCAGCACATATGAACATCCAGCATACACAAAGCAGGGCACGCAAAAATGGAGAGGAATCTTACCCGTGGCCTTGGGGAATCTCAGCACCTGGATCCATCGTGTCTTCTCCTCTCTCTCCACCGCTGCAGCAGGGGAGGAATATGTTATGGTTCAATCAGGATTCAGGAGGGGAAAATCTTCCTAGGGTTTTCTACTAGGGAAAAATTAAAAAGAAAAGAAGATGGGAGTAGCTAGTAGATTGGATGGAGAAGAAGAGGAAGGACCTCGAATCGCCGGCAGACGGGGCGGCGAGGTGAGGTCGCCGGCGGCTCCGCTCCTCCTTTCTCTCTCGGGTCCGTCCGTCCCACCGCCAGCTTTTTTTTCTCAGATCTGATTTTTTTTTAGAGTTTTTTTCTCTGATCTGATTTTTTATCTGGATTTTTTTAGGCACTCTAATGTTAGCCCATCCATCCAAGCCCAACCCAATCTATCATTTAAGAAAAGCCCACGTATCTACTTCCTGTGTTACTAAAAAAAACATAAAAAAAAACTTAATGGCAACGATACATGCGTGTCATGTCTTCTTCTGTCACTATGATTGAGCACCGCAAGATTGAACCCATCACAAAGCACCTCTTTCCATTGCAAGATAATTCAATCAAGTTGGCCAAACAAAACCAAAATATAGAAGAAGAAATATGAGGCTATAATAATCATGTATGGATATAATTGCAAATAGATCTAATCATAAATTCATAATTCATCAGATCCCAACAAATACACCGCAAAAGAGTTACATCAAACAGATCTCCGAAGAAAACATTGTATTAAAAATCAAAAAGAGAGAAGAAGACATCTAGCTACTGCCTACGGACCCGTAGGTCTGTGGTAAACTACTCACGCATCATTGGATAGGCACCAATGAAGATGATGAACCCCTTCATGATCGTGTTGCTCTCCGACGGAGCGCCGGAAAAGGGCTCTAGATTGGATCTCGTGGTTCTATAACTTGCGGCGGCTGGAACAATTTTTCTCCGACTCCTTTAGTGTTTCTGGAATATCTGGGAACTTATACAGCTGAGAGGCGGTGGAAAGGACTCCAGTGGGCCCCACGGTTCATGAGGGTGTGCCTGGGCCTCTTGGCGTGCCCCGGTGGACCATGGGCCCAAAGAACCTCCCCTCTTGCACTTTTTAGTCCATCCGACGTCTTCTGATCCAAAAAATTTCTCCAAAAAATTTCGTTGCATTTGGACTCCGTTTGATATTGATATTCTGCGAAGTAAAAAATAGGCAGAAAACAACAGCTGCCACTGGGCACTATGTCAATACGTTAGTTCCAAAAAAGATATAAAAGTGTTAGAAAATGGTTGTAAAACATCAAAGAATGATAAAATAACAACATGGAACAATAAAAAATTATAGATACGTTGGAGACGTAACAGGCCGCTACGGGTATGTACCCCGCAGACCGGATCTCCTCGATGGTGCCTGCCGTGACGTTGGAAGGCACCCACTACCCCTTCAACTCGGCATCGAATGTTGTGGCTACGGCCTCCTTTCCCTCTGCCGGCCATCGGCCGTGGGGAATACGTGAGAGGGAAAGAAGCTTGGCGATGGATCTTGGGGAGTCGGAGTTTTGTGAGCTTTGAGCAATGGAGTAAGGGATGGAAGCATGGGGGAAATGATTCACCGCCCCTTCGATTTTATAGGTCAGAAAATGATCCACGTTATGTTGACGTTTTAACAGGAGGCTAGCGAGACATAGGGGGTGCTTGGTTCTAGCGGCTACTATGGTCAGAACATGCATCCAAAGCCCGCTTCCCCTAAAAATATGTATTCGTTCATGAGGGCAATAAAGAGGGAGATGATTTTTTTTTTGAGAAAAGGATGGGGAATCTTACCCTAGGCTTGTGGATCGTTACGTCAAATATATATACATTTGGGGAATCTTACAGAAGGCAACCCGGCTGGGCTGACCCATTGGCACGGAATCAGTTATTGCAGCGACTTTTTTAGAAACTGGTCAGGAATATTTTTTTGGAAAAATATACATTTGGCTGATAGCGTATATTTTGAAAAGTTGCTAAATTTTTTAATTTTTTTGAAAATATGAAAACAGGAACAAATTTTAGAAGCATGAACATTTTTGAATGTGTGAAAAAATATTTAAAAATCATAATAAAAATTGAGATTGCATAACTTAGCCTTTTTCAATATATGAAAACACTATTTAAAAAATATTAAACAAAGTATGGGAGCAATTCATGAAAATCCGTTTTTTAGAACTGTGCACATTTTTGGAATTATGAAAAGTATTTGAACATTAAATATTTGATTAAAGTCCAAACTAACATTTGAAACCGTGGACATTAATTGAATTTGAGGGCAAAAAATTTTATAATATATTTTTTGAAATTTCTAAAAGTTTTTTGAATTTAGGAACAAATTTAAAAAATAAGAATGTTTTTTTTAAAATTTTGAAACATTTTCTGAATTTATGAACAATATTCTAAAACTGGAAGATTTTTTGAAGTTTTGAACAATTCATGGTAAATGCATTTTTTTGGAAAATTTACGAACATATTTTGCCATCAAAGAAAAATAAACTTGAAAAAATATCTAGCTTTGTTACGCCCGCCTCATCGACTTGCACTGTAGTCGCCTCCTCCATAATATCCTCCATTTGCACCCCTTTGTCGACGACCACCGCAATCGCCTGCAATCCCTTGTCATTGACCGGCGTATTCACCATGACTTGTGTATTGGGCATGTTTGCATTAAGGTATGCCGCATTAGGCAGGGTATGACTGTTTTGATTCTGTCATAAAATCGTCACGGATGTACATACGTGATAAAAAACGTGACCTGCTATGACAAACTTGCATCATCATGGATATGTTTTTTTTATAGTGCTTGGCGACTTCTAGCTCCAAGTGGCAAATCCGAAACAGGAAACAAATAATCAATAGAAACTACAATTGTTGATCCAGAACTAGACTGTCAGCAGCACTAATGCATCAAGGATGGAGCAAAGCTACTACTGTTGTTGAATTGCTGGAAGAAGTTCAGATAGCAGAGGGCGTAGCTGAATCAGTCAAGTACTCAGCAGGCAACCAAATCAAATGGGCTGGCCAACAGGCCCACTAGGTCAAGGAAGTGGGGGCCCCCAATTTAAGTACTTTTCAGTCAGCTGAATTTTCACTTTTGGGTCAGTCGAATTTATGGCCGTTGGATTTTTCTGTAAGATTTGTGCTGCGTTTTTTTCCCTTTTTTTGAGGGGTAAAGCCAAACTTTATTGGTCAAAAACCACAGATTGTGGGATACGAGTCGGGGGATGAGGCTGGCCAAGCCATACATGACGCCCCGGAGCTAGGGAAAGAGCAAATTTTGCTAACCTATGTGCATCCTTGTTGGTTGCACGACCCTCGAAAGAAAAAGTACAATCTAAAACAGAAGATCTAGTCTTGATTTCACTAATGATGGGACCATAAATTCCTTGGAAGCCTCCATGAATGTCTCCAATGACTTGCTTCGAGTCCGAGGTGATCATTGCTCGATGTTCATTTAAATCTAGAGCCAAAGCAATTGCTTCTCTGCAGGCGATCGCTTCCAAAGTAGCTGGATCAGTTACACCAACAATCACCAATGCGGAGCTACCCAGGTAAACCCCGTTTCTGTCTCTACACACTGCTGCTGCCGATCCTCCCCATGATGCCCTGACTCCCGCATCCACTTGAATTTTTACAAAATTCTCTGGTGGAGCTTTAGATCTCCGTGGAGCATTTGCAGTCTGGATCGATCCGTTTCTTTTAGGCTCTTTCTCCTTGATAGCTACCAGATCCCCAATGAAGTGTTTTACAAAGGTGTGTATTGCATGTGGAGCTTGGAATATACCCTCGTGGATTGCCTTGCGTCTGGATGTCCATATTGCCCAAAGTGTCACTACAACTATGACAAACTGATCGTGCGACAGAGAGTCAATTAGTGTAAATAACCAGTTTTTTGCATTTGTCTCCGTACTGGCAGCCAAAGAAGCACTTAAGTCCTCGTCTATTAGTGCCCATGTACATCTGGATATTGTGCAATCTAGCAAAGAATGACGCCATGAATCATTGGCGCCACACAGTCCACATGAGCTAGACGTGGCCATGTGACGGTGATGTCTGACATCCTCTGTGGGAAGTGACTGTCGTGCGAGTCGCCATAGAAACATCCTTAGCTTGCCTGGTACCTCCGTTTTCCACAATGATTTCCAAGATCCCTCCTCAATGTTTGATCTTGATGCTGCTGACGATCCTTCTAACCAAGCCTCTCGTCTCTGCCGAGTTGCAACTAGCATATTATAGGCTGACCTCACAGAAAAGATACCTTTCTTCTCAAACATCCAACTCCACGAATCCGATGTGTTCATTGTGCATAGCGGGATACTCATAATAATCCAAACATCAAAAGGAAGGAACACCTCATCCAACAATTGCTTGTTCCATGTGGCTGAGGTTGAATCAATGAGCTCAGAAACCTGTGTTGGTGGATTCTGCACCCGGCACCCATATGGCCTCATCATTTCATGTCTTGGTAGCCAATTGTCCTCCCAAATCAGAGTGTCCGACCCATTGTCAATGCGCTTAATGATGCCTTGTTTTAGGACATCCTTCCCTTCCATGATGGCTCTCCAGATCTGGCTAGGGTGGTTGCCCAACGAAGCCTGCAGAATTGTGGTGTTGGGGTAGTAGATGCTTTTTAGCAAGCGCGCACTCAAGGATTCAGGACACTGAAGCAGACGCCAGACTTGTCTTGGGGTAGTAGATGCTGCGTTTTTTTCCTGACATGTGTTGTCTGTTGTGTGGGCTTCTTTCTTTTTTTGACTGACCCCTTATTTGGGTCAATTGATTTCTTTCTGGGCCAAAGCCCATTAACTGTGCAATCCAGCCTTCCTCTCTCTCCCTCGATTTTTTAATACTTTTTTGTTTTTATGTGGTTTTTCTTTTGTTTTTCTGATTCTCTTTGTTAGTTGGTTTTATTTCTATTTTGTGGATATTTTTTGATTTATTTATGTTTTCTGTTTCTATGGGTTTTTGTTTTCCCCATTTTCTTTCCTTTATTGGTTATTTTTATTTTTTGTGGCTTTTTGTAAATGTAATTATATACAAAAAAATACTATATAGTATGTGCCAAAAATTCATGATTACATGTACACTAAAAATGTGCAACTTCTGTGCAAATAGTTTGCAAAATATTTCATTATTTGTTTTATTATTTTCAGTTCCTTTCTTCTTTAATGGGAAATCAATGACACTAATTCATTGTTTCTTAGAAAACTTCACTATTTTAATTTTGTTTAAGTTTTTATTTCATTTTCTTTATTTTCAAGGATAATACCAATACCTCTAATTCATTCCTCGTTGGAATTTTTTGTGACATTTCACTGTTTGTGCTTATTTTTGCATATTATAAAAAAGTGCAATCTCTATTCAAACCATGTGCAAATGTTATCATTATTGTTTTTTTCGCTTTTCTTCTGGGTAATACCGATACCACTAATTCATTATTTTCCTCCGGAGAAGTAGAGACACCATGTATCAAATACCAATGTCGCTAATTCATTCTTTCTTTAGATAATTTTGTTTTTGCGAAATGTTCCACTATTATGTGTTTATTATTGCATATTATAACAAAGCACAATTTATGTACAGATTGTGTGCAAATTTTGTCATTATTTTATTTTAGTTGTTTATATCATTTTCTTTCTATTCAAGAGTATTTTTGCTCACCTTTTTATTTTAGTTTTCTGTTTCTATGGGGTTTTATTTTTCCCATTTCCTTTCCTTTATTGGTTATTATTGTTTTTTGTGGGTTTTTGGCTGAGTGTAATTTTATACAAACAAATACTATATAATATGTGCCAAAATTTCATGATTATATGATTATTTTTGCATAATACGATAAAGTGCAATTTCGGTGCAAAGTTATGCGCAAGTTTTTTTGTATTGTTTCTTCTAAAAGGAAATACATTACTTCAGTTACACTATGGAAATTATAGTAGAATGCAAAAAAATGCACTATTATATGCTTATTATTTGCATATTTCAAAAGGTGTAATATCAAGTTTTGAAAGTGTTTTCATTGTCATTTTGTTTCTTTTTAAAAGGTTTCATTCTTTCTTAGAAAATTTAATTATTTTGATTTTGTTTTAGTTTTTTCTTTTGAAAGTGTAATACCAAGGCTAGGTGTTTGGTCATTGTAGCTTGTTTTTCCGCCGGCTGTGACATCTTCTTATCTTTACTATTCTTGTGCTCCTTTTAGGAGTGTTTCTAGACCTCAGACTCTCTGTTTACGTACTTTTGGTTAATAAATTGACTGCATGCCTCATTTTGATGCAGAGGTCAGAGGCTTTCCTCCTTTTCAAAAAGATATATGTATTTTTTGTCATTGTTTGTTTTATGTGTTTTTACATTTTGTTTCTTCTTTTGTGCAATGCAATATCATGCCACTAACCATGGCCAGCCAACTCATGCACTGACAAAGCCAGAGCTAGCAAACTCACCCGTGACGTGGAGCTAGCTAGCTCACACGCCACGGCCAACCGAAGCTAGCTACCTCGCGCGCACACGCACACGACACACCACACCACAACGTTCTATGTGGTAAAAAAAGTGACTGGCCCATTCACAAATTCAGTCGACTGACTGGTAGTCAGTCCC
>NC_041391.1:8518825-8542096 GCF_002162155.2 Triticum dicoccoides | reverse complement strand
ACACGACACACCACACCACAACGTCTATGTGGTAAAAAAAAAGTGACTGGCCCATTCACAAATTCAGTGGACCGACTGGTAGTCAGTCCCGGGGCCCCCTAGCTTGTGGGGGGGACGGGGAGCCCCCCCTCCCCCCTGGCCGGCCGTGGGTACTATTCACTAGGCATTTGCGTGGTTCGATAACCTTGGTTCTCACTGAGGGAAATACTATTTGCTTCTATATTGCTTCACCCTTTCTCTTTGGAGAAAATCCCAACATACCTCACAAGTAGCAGGTAAAACCAAATTTCAAGGACTTCTATGTCTATTATCCTATGTACACTCACAAACACATTAGTCCCCTTAACCAAGCGCGGTGACTACTTTGCCATCGCGCTGACTAGGTGTGAAGGCTTAGAGTCCTTTTTGCTAGATCCAAATTCGGCCTGGTCTGAAACAAGAAATACGAGGAGAAAATAAAAACACGTGCATATATGTATCTTAGAGAATTAGTTAGAAGGTTGACTTATAGATTTAGCTAATTCTCAGCCGATTAAGGTTATATGAGATTTAGTTAATTCTCGTCTCTGTAAAAATTAGCAAATCCATTTTGTGTATCATTTCTATCCATATAATAAATACCCTTGACAATATCGTGCATCTACCGTAGCACATTATTTTATAGACAAGTTGAGAGGGTGCTTGGATCCAAGGGACTATTTTTAGTCTGACTAAAAATAGTCTCTTTTAGAGGCTAAAGTTCCAAGCACCCCTGACTAAAGAGAGGCTAGGACTAGTCTTGAGGCTAAAAATTTTTAGTCATGGGAAACCTACTAAAATATGTATTAGCCCTCTCTCTCTCCTCATTTAATTCCTCTCATTTAACACATGTGAGTTCTGGATTGAAAGGTTTGGAGGATAATAAATGCTCAATAACTTCATTTTAGTATCTTTAGTATTTGGATCCAAACATGGGTGAGGCTAGCAAGTTTTAGTCCCACTACTTTTAGTCATGGGACTAAAACGTATCCAAGCACCCTCTGATTGTGTCGGTATGGTGCAATAATGTTTAAGAGTTTACTTAATTTAATAAAAAGACAACATGGAAGAAGTGGCACTTTGTTTAATCACATTTTATCTTATATTTAGCCATAAATTGTAGTATATTATTGGTTCGTTGGCAACACGTTAGCAAGAAAAGTCTTGCCCACATCTGGATTAACTACGACGACCTGCAATGAATTGACTTTTGTTTATGCTGCGCACGTAATGACCACGATGGATTCATGTGCACTAACCTCGAGTTCTACCACTTGAGGTACGTTTGTAGTCAGGCTCTGTCACTTTGCTTTTAAAGTATCTCAGAGGTACTTTATGCGCAGACAAAGTCGATTGTACATTCAAAGCTATCTTGTTTACTTTTTGAACAATTCGAAGCTGTTCCGTTTCCTTTTTGAACAATTCGAAGTTGTTTGTTATCTGGTATGCAGTCCGGAGAGTATGTCCGGGGCAGCACCTACCAGAGGAGACCATGGACAGGTACATGTGCCTGGTTGTTCCTCCTGATGTCGCTAACTGCCACCGTCTCCTTCACCGCCGGTCTCACCCCGCCCGGTGGAGTCTGGAGCGCCGACGACAAGGTCCGTGGATACGTCGCCGGAAACCCGGTCCTGCGTGACAAATTCCCCAGGAGGCACTTTGTCTTTTACTACTGCAACACGGGGGCCTTCTACTCGTCTTTGATGGTCATCGCAATGCTCGCAAAACCAGATAAAAGCACGGCGCAGCGTATCGTCTTTGTTTTCTTCGTAGTATTGTGTGTTCTTCAGCCTGAGCTGCAGCTATGTGGCTGCCACGGCGCTCGACAGAAAATCAGCCATGCTAAACGCTATTTTCATTATAGTTTTCACGTCTTACGCTATGCTGCTCAAGTTTAGTAAGATACGCGCATGGTTTTGCACGCAAGGGTAATAAGGTTTTTTTCTTTACCTGGAAAGTTGGTTTTAATCGTCATGTGTATTGGAGGAACCGAATTTGTGGCACTTTTCAAAATTTTGAATGATTTGTAAATTCTTGTACGGCAATAGTATACTATAAGCCATGTCTCCTGAATTGTATGTTTGAATTTTTACCCTGTTTTTTTCTAGACGGAAGGCCCACATCAGGCATGCATTATTATTATGTAAAGCTCGAAAAAAAGGCAGCAGGGTTCTAAGTTACCTCAAATGTTATGTATCACTCCATGCGAGCCATACATAGCATTCGGCTACAGCGTTCACGTAATCAGTGGGTTGGTTCGGAAAGCGGTTTCTCTTTCACGTTACTTTTCCTTGTGCTCTTGCTAGCCCTCGACTGGTACACCGGTTGCCTTTATGTTTATGCTTCGTCGTTTCGGCCTTTTCTGCTTCTATTTCTCTTTTACTTAGGTTAATTTTTTTTCCTCTTTGTTTCTTGTTCTTTTTCATTTTTGACAGAACTTCTCCTCCTTTATTCACTTAGCAAAATAGTGGCATCGTTTACAAGTAATGGAAGCAGTATATCCGGTGCCGAATCCATCTAGATAGAAGGAGGAGAAAACTTAACTATCCTAGCAAGTTCATGAGCTACTTTATTACTCTCTCTATTACAATGATCATAGATTACATGATTAAAATCTGACGACATGAAATAGCAATCATCAATAATTGCACTTGCCACCGAAGAGGAGTTGCCTGCTCTCAAAGCTTCCACAATCTCCATGCTATCCGAGTTGATCACGATCTTGCTGCATCCAATGGTTCTGGCTAGATTCAAACCAAATCTGACTGCCAATGCCTCTGCAGTGAACGAATCATAGCATATGTCCACTCGTTCATTAGCTGCCGCAATAAATTTCCCGTTGTAATCTCGGATTACTGCCCCCACCGATCCCTCAAGAAGATCACGGTCAAAGCCAGCATCTACATTTAATTTCATATACCCATGTATCGGCTTCTCCCATGAACCAACACGTAGCTTTGCCTTAGTGGAACAAGCAATAGTAAAGTTAGCTGAGAGTCCTCGGATAGCGAGAGCAATTTGTGAGGGTTTTTGGGTGTCCTCTCCATGGTACTTTTTTCGGTGTTCATACCATAGATACCATGCCGCAGTGGCCACAACCTCCTTCAGTTTGGGAAGACCTACGATCTGGACTTCGGTTTCCTCCATGCTTAATAGTTCATGCAACACTTCTTCACCTGATTTGAATTGTGTACATCTCCTCTTGACAACATCAATCAGCCCCAATTGTCACCATACCTCTTTTGATCTTGGGCACTCAAAAAGGAAGTGCTTGATGCTATCCGGTCCCATATTGCATTCCGGACAATGTGTTTTCACTTTCATGTGCTTCGAGGCCAGAACCGCCCTACACGGAATAGCACTATGGAGAACTCTCCAAATAAAAATCCGGATCTTTGCGGGACACTGTCAGGTCCATATCAAGTTCCACTTCTCGTCAGGATATGATGATTCGGCTCTATTTTCCAGCAAGTGACCAAATTGAGCATTCCATTCCACTTGGTAAGCAGATCGTACCGAAAAGATTCCATTCTTGGTGGGATCCCAGGCAATGAAATCTGACATTTCATATACGGGTAAGGGTATAGCAAGTATTCTCTGGACATCCACTTCCCAGAACGTTTGATTAACCAATTGTGAGTCCCAGTCTCCAGTTGTTGGGTCGATGAGATCACAGACTCGGGTGATTAAATTATTACCTTGGATAGTTAGGACCTTTTTTGTCGGTGACTGAGGAATCCACGAGTCCTCCCATATATTCACCTTTTCACCATTTTCAATTCTCCAAATATACCCACGTCTCAGTGTGTCCACACCAGCCATTATACCCTGCCAAGTATATGAAGATTTTTGCTTCAAAGTAGCACACATAAGATCTCCATGAGGGAAGTACTTGGCTCTTAAAATAATTGCACATAGTGAGTCTGGATTGCCAATGAGGCGCCATACTTGTTTTGCCAAAAGTGTTGTTCTGATTTCATATTTATTTCTCTTTTGTAAGTTTTTATTTGGTCTCATTCACCTCCTCAATCATCAGATCTGCTTGCATCACGATTCCTGTTTTTTGCAGATCACGATTCCTGCTTCGTCGCGTCCCCTTTTTTTTCACGCATCTGGGCCCACTTTCTGTTTAGTTTTCCTAGCCTTTTTTGTGGCCCATCTCAGCCTGTTGTCGTTGTATAGGAGAGTAGCCACATCGACGAGTCATTCCGTCCGGTGAAATCCTATTTGTCGTGCTCTACCTCAGAGTAATGGCGTTTCGCAAAGGCGAGTGGCTGAAGCAACGTGGGTAGGCTGGCCCGTTTGCGTACACAATGTACCTACAACCTCATTTGGTGGTTTTAGTTTTTTTTACCTGTTTTCTATTTATTTTTCCTTTTTTTGTTTCTAGGTTTATTTTATGTTTCTTTTTCTTGTTTGTTTTTTCTTCCTCCAGTTAATTTTTTTCCAAAGAAATGTTCAGAAATTCAAAAAAATGTTAATGATTTAAAAAATTGTTCAAAACTGGAAAATAGGTTGTGTTTTCAAATTTTGTTCATAAATACAAAAAATGTTCCCATTTTTTAAAAAGTATTCGTGTTTTTCCAAAAGATGTTCACAATGTTTCTGATCAAGAAAACTATTTTTTTTTGAAAAATATTCAGGATATCCAAAAATATTCCCGTTTTTACAAATTGTTCATGTTTTCATCTTTTTGGAGTTCAAAAACATTTACTGTATCAATTTTTTTTCACAAATTTCCAAAAAAATATTTATGCTTTCAAATTCTGTTTGACCTACGAGGTTTGATAGTAACTTGATCTAAAGTTTCATGATCAATATCATTAGCTTCCTCACTAATTGGTGTAGGCGACACAGGAACCGGTTTCTGTGATGAACTACTTTCCAATAAGGGATTAGGTATAATTACCTCATCAAGTTCTACTTTCCTCCCACTCACTTCTTTCGAGAGAAACTCCTTCTCTAGAAAGGATCCATTCTTGGCAAGGAATGCCCTTCCTTTAGATCTGTGATAGAAGGTGTACCCAACAGTTTCCTTTGGGTAACCTATGAAGACACATTTCTCCGATTTGGGTTCGAGCTTATCAGGTTGAAGCTTTTTCACATAAGCATCGCAACCCCAAACTTTAAGAAACGACAACTTTGGTTTCTTGCCAAACCATAGTTCATAAGGCGTCGTCTCAATGGATTTTGATGGTGCCCTATTTAACGTGAATGCAGCCGTGTCTAAAGCATAACCCCAAAATGATAGCGGTAAATCAGTAAGAGACATCATAGATCGCACCATACCTAGTAAAGTACGATTACGATGTTCGGACACACCATTACGTTGTGGTGTTCCGGGTGGCGTGAGTTGCGAAACTATTCCGCATTGTTTTAAATGTAGACCAAACTCGTAACTCAAATATTCTCCTCCACGATCAGATCGTAGAAACTTTATTTTCTTGTTACGATGAATTTCCACTTCACTCTAAAATTCTTTGAACTTTTCAAATATTTCAGACTTATGTTTCATTAAGTAGATATACCCATATCTGCTCAAATCATTTGTGAAGGTGAGAAAATAACGATAACCGCCGCGATCCTCAATATTCTTCGGACCATATACATCAGTATGTATGATTTTCAACAAATCTGTTGCTCGCTCCATAGTTCCGGAGAACGGCGTTTTAGTCATCTTGCCCATGAGGCATGGTTCGCAAGTACCAAGTGATTCATAATCAAGTGATTCCAAAAGTCCATCAGTATGGAGTTTCTTCATGTGCTTTACACCAATATGACCGAAACGCCAGTGCCACAAATAAGTTGCACTATCATTATCAACTCTACATCTTTTGGCTTCAACATTATGAATATGTGCATCACTACTATCGAGATTCAACAAAAATAGACCACTCTTCAAGGGTGCATGACCATAAAAGATATTACTCGTATAAATAGAACAACCATTATTCTCAGATTTAAATGAATAACCGTCTCGCATCAAACAAGATCCAGACATAATGTTCATGCTCAACGCTGACACCAAATAACAATTATTCAGGTCTAAAACTAATCCCGAAGGTAGATGTAGGGGTAGCGTGCCGACGGCGATTGAGGGAGTCCCGGACTAGGGGGTGTCCGGATAGCCGAACTATCATCATCGGCCGGACTCCAAGACTATGAAGATACAAGATTGAAGACTTCGTCCCGTGTCCGGATGGGACTTTCCTTGGCGTGGAAGGCAAGCTTGGCAATACGGATATGTAGATTTCCTACCATTGTAACCGACTCTGTGTAACCCTAGCCCTCTCCGGTGTCTATATAAACCGGATGGCTTTAGTCCGTAGGACGAACAACAATCATACCATAGGCTAGCTTCTAGGGTTTAGCCTCCTTGATCTCGTGGTAGATCTACTCTTGTAACACACATCATCAATATTAATCAAGTAGGACGTAGGGTTTTACCTCCATCAAGAGGGCCCGAACCTGGGTAAAACATCGTGTCCCTCATCTCCTGTTACCATCCGCCTAGACGCACAGTTCGGGACCCCCTACCCGAGATCCGCCGGTTTTGACATCGACTTTGGAACCATTTCCCATGCGCATCGTCACCTCATCCTTAGCCAGTCTTCGCTTAATCCGTAGTCGTTGTTTCAGTTGCAAATATTAGCAACAGAACCAGTATCAAATACACATGTGCTACTACGAGCTCTGGTAAGGTACACATCAATAACATGTATATCACATATACCTTTGTTCACCTTGCCATCCTTGTTATCCGCCAAATACTTGGGGTAGTTCTGCTTCCAGTGACTAGTCTGCTTGCAAAAGAAGCACTCAGTCTCAGGCTTAGGTCCAGACTTGGGTTTCTTCTCTTGAGCAGCAACTTGTTTGTCGTTCTTCTTGAAGTTCCCCTTCTTCTTCCCTTTACCCTTTTTCTTGAAACTGGTGGTCTTGTTGACCATCAACACTTGATGCTCCTTCTTGATTTCTAGCTCTGCAGCCTTTAGCATTGCGAAGAGCGCGGGAATTGTCTTGTTCATCCCTTGCATGTTATAGTTCATCATGAAGTTCTTGTAGCTTGGTGGCAGTGATTGAAGAATTCTGTCAATGACACTATCATCCGGAAGATTAACTCCTAGTTGAATGAAGTGATTGTTATACCCAGACATTTTGAGTATATGTTCACTAACAGAACTATTCTCCTCCATCATGCAGCTATAGAACTTATTGGAGACTTCATATCTCTCAATATGGGCATTTGCTTGAAATATTAACTTCAACTCCTAGAACATCTCATATGCTCCATGACGTTCAAAACATCGTTGAAGTCCTGGTTCTAAGCCGTAAAGCATGTCACACTGAACTGTCGAGTAGTCATCAGCTTTGCTCTGCCAGACGTTCTTAACGTCGTCAGTTGCATCTGCAGCAGGCCTGGCACCCAACGGTGCTTCCAGGACGTAATTCTTCTGTGCAGCAATGAGGATAATCCTCAAGTTACGGACCCAGTCCGTGTAATTGCTACCATCATCTTTCAACTTTGCTTTCTCAAGGAACGCATTAAAATTCAACGGAACAACAGCATGGGCCATCTATCTACAACAACATAGACAAGCAAAATACCATCAGGTACTAAGTTCATGTTGAATTTAAGTTCAATTAATCATATTACTTAAGAACTCCCACTTAGATAGACATCTCTCTAATCATCTAAGTGATCTCGTGATCCAAATCAACTAAACCATAACCGATCATCACGTGAAATGGAGTAGTTTTCAATGGTGAACATCACTATGTTGATCATATCTACTATATGATTCACGCTCGACCTTTCGGTCTCAGTGTTCCGAGGCCATATTTTCATAAGCTAGGCTCATCAAGTTTAACCCGAGTATTCTGTGTGTGCAAAACTGGCTTGCACCCGTTGTAGATTGATACGTCCATTTTGCATCATGCTTTTACATCAATATTTATTGCATTATGGGCTGTTATTACACATTATATCTCAATACTTATGGCTATTCTCTCTTATTTACAAGGTTTACCATGAAGAGGGGGAATGGCGGCAGCTGGAATTCTGGCTGGAAAAGGAGCAAACATTGGAAACCTATTCTGCACTGCTCCAAAAATCCTGAAACTCCACGAAACTTATTTTTGGAATAAATAAGAATTATTGAGCGGAAGAAATACCTCAGGGGGCCCACAACCTGGCCAGGAGGGTGGGGGCGCGCCCACCCCTACTAGGTGCGCCCCTGTCTCCTGGGCCCCCTGGTGGCCCCCCGGTGTCCATCTTCTGCTATATGAAGGCTTTTACCCTGCAAAAAATCATGGGCAAGCTTACGGGATGAAACTCCGCCGCCACAAGGCGAAACCTTGGCGGAACCAATCTAGAGCTCCGGCAGATCTGTTCTGCCGGGGACACTTCCCACCGGGAGGGGGAAATCATCACCATCGTCAACACCAACGATCCTCTCATCGGGAGGGGGTCAATCTCCATCAACATCTTCACCCGCAACATCTCCTCTCAAAACCGTAGTTCATCTCTTGTGTCCAATCTTGTATCCAAACCACAAATTGGTACCTGTGGGTTGCTAGTAGTATTGATTACTCCTTGTAGTTGATGCTAATTGGTTTACTTGGTGGAAGATCATATGTTCAGATCCTTAATGCATATTATTACTCCTTTGATTATGAACATGAATATACTTTGTGAGTAGTTACTTTTGTTCCTGAGGACATGGGTGAAGTCTTGCTATTAGTAGTCATGTGAATTTGGTATTCGTTCGATATTTTGATGAGATGTATGTTGTCTTTCCTCTAGTGGTGTTATGTGAACGTCGACTACATGACACTTCACCATTATTTGGGCCTAGAGGAAGGCATTGGGAAGTAATAAGTAGATGATGGGTTGCTAGAGTGACAGAATCTTAAACCCTAGTTTATGCGTTGCTTCGTTAGGGGCTGATTTGGATCCATATGTTTAATGTTGTGGTTAGGTTTACCTTAATACTTCTTTTGTAGTTGCGGATGCTTGCAATAGGGGTTAATCATAAGTGGGATGCTTGTCCAAGTAAGGGCAGTACCCAAGCACCGGTCCACCCACATATCAAATTATCAAAGTACCGAACGCGAATCATATGAGCGTGATGAAAACTAGCTTGACGATAATTCCCATGTGTCCTCGGGAGCTCCTTTCTCATTATAAGAAATTGTCCAGGCTTATCCTTTGCTACATAAAGGATTGGGCCGCCTTGCTGCACTTTATTTACTTTATTTACTTGTTATTCGTTACAATTTATCTTATCACAAAACTATCTATTACCTACAATTTCAGTGCTTGCAGAGAAAACCTTACTGAAAACCGCTTATCATTTCCTTCTGCTCATCGTCGGGTTCGACACTCTTACTTATCGAAAGGACTACGATAGATCCCCTACACTTGTGGGTCTTCAAGACTCTTTTCTGGCGCCGTTGCCGGGGAGTGTAGCGCTTTTGGTGAGTGGAACTTGGTAAGGAAACATTTATTTAGTGTGCTGAAATTTTCTGTTACTTGTCACTATGGAAACTAATCCTTTGAGGGGCTTGTTCGGGGTATCTTCACCCCGACCAGAAGAGCGAAGAGTTGCTCCTCAACCTACTGAACTTTTTGAAAATATTTACTTTGAGATTCCTTCGGGTATGATAGAGAAACTGCTAGCTAATCCATTTACAGGAGATGGAACATTGCATCCCGATTTACACCTTATCTTTGTGGATGAAGTTTGTGAATTATTTAAGCTTGCAGGTATTCCCGATGATGTTGTCAAAAGGAAGGTCTTCCCTTTATCTTTGAAGGGAGATGCATTGACATGGTATAGGCTATGTGATGATACGAGATCTTGGAATTATAAAGGATTGAAGTTGGAATTTCACCAGAAGTTCTATCCTATGCATCTTGTTCATCGTGATCGTAATTACATATATAATTTCTGGCCTCGCGAAGGAGAAAGCATCACTCAAGCTTGGGGGAGGCTTAAGTCAATGTTATATTCATGCCCCAATCATGAGCTCTCCCGGGAAATGATTATTCAAAAAATTTATGCTCGGCTTTCTCTCAATGATCGCAACCTGCTCGATACTTCCTATGCTGGTTCTTATATGCTGAAGCCTATTGATTTCAAATGGGACTTATTGGAAAGAATTGAACGCAACTCTGAAGATTGGGGTTCCGATGATGGTAAGGAGTCAGGTATGACACCTAAATTTGATTGTGTTAAATCTTTTATGGATACCGATGCTTTTCGTGGATTTAGCGCTAAGTATGGACTTGACTCTGAGATAGTAGCTTCTTTCTGCGAATCCTTTGCTACTCACGTTGATCTCCCTAAGGAGAAGTGGTTTAAATACAATCCTCTCGTTGAAGTAAAAGTAGTTGCACCTATTACAGTTGAAGAAAAGACTGTCTCTTATAGTGATCCTATTGTTCCTACTACTCATGTTGAGAAACCTCCTTTTCTTGTTAGGATAAAGGATCATGCTAAAACTTCGACTGTTGTTCGTAAGAGTAATACTAGGACTTATACACCTCCTGAGAAAATCAAAGTTGAACCTAGTATTTCTATGATTAAAGATGTCTTGGATGATGATTTAGATGGGCATGTTATTTATTTCTGTGGTGAGACTGCTAATATTGCTAGACCATATACTAAGATACATAGACCTATCGTAGGCATGCCTGTTATTTCTGTTAAAATAGGAGATCATTGTTATCATGGCTTATGTGATATGGGTGCTAGTGCTAGTGCAATACCCTATGACTTATATAAAGAAATTATGCATGATATTGCACCCATTGAATTAGAAGACATTGATGTTACTATTAAGCTTGCTAATAGGGATACCATTAAACCAGTTGGGATAGTTAGAAATGTTGAAGTCTTGTGTGGGAAGGTTAAATATCCTGCTGATTTTCTTGTTCTTGGTTCCCCACAAGATGATTTTCGTCCCATTATTTTTGGTAGACCCTTCTTGAATACATCTAGTGCTAGGATTGATTGTGAAAAGGATACTGTTACGATTGGCTTAGAGGGTATGTCTCATGAGTTTAATTTTGCTAAGTTTCGTAGACAACCTCATGATAGAGAGTCACCTAGTAAGGATGAGATTATTGGTCTTGCTTCTATTGCCATGCCTCCTACTGATCCGTTAGACCAATATTTGCTTGACCATGAAAATGATATGTTTATGAAGGAAAGAAGGGAAATAGATGAGGACGCGGCTACTCTGCACCCGAGCTCATATGCTCCCGCATGAATAGTAAAATCGAAAAAAAATCGAAAAATTCAAAAAATTCCAATTTTTTTTGAGAGAAACATTGACAAAAGTTCTAAGTGCCTGCAAAAATTCGTCATGAAATCACATTCCTAGAAGGCGTGGCAAAAAAAAATAGTACTCTGAAAAAGCTACTTTCAAACGCATTTTGAAGCACTGAATTTGTTTTTTGGCCACGCCTTACAGGAATGTGATTTCATGATGAATTTTGCAGGCACTTAGAACTTTTGTCAATGTTTCTCTCAAAAAAATTGGAATTTTTTGGAATTTTTTCAATTTTTTTTCGATTTTACTCTTCATGCGGGTGCATATGAGCTCGCGTTCTTTAAACAGGAACCTATGCTGAAACACAACCTTCCCGTTGAAATTCTTGGGGATCCCACTCCACCCAAGGGTGATCCCGTGTTTGAACTCAAACCATTACCTGATAATCTTAAGTATGCTTATCTTGATGAAAATAAAATATATCCTGTTATTATTAGTGCTAACCTTTCAGAGCAAGAAAAAGAAAGATTATTGAAAACTCTGAAGAAGCACCGCGCCGCTATTGGATATACTCTGGATGATCTTAAGGGCATTAGTCCCACGTTATGCCAACACAAAATTAATTTGGAGGCCTATGCTAAACCAGTTAGAGATCCTCAACGACGACTAAATCTCAAAATGAAAGAAGTGGTAAGAAAGGAGATACTAAAGCTCCTTGTGGCAGGTATAATTTATCCCGTTGATCATAGTGATTGGGTAAGCCCTGTCCATTGTGTTCCTAAAAAGGGAGGTATTACTGTCGTTCCTAATGATAAAGATGAATTGATCATGTAAAGAATTATTACAGGTTATAGGATGGTAATTGATTTCCGTAAATTAAATAAAGCTACTAAGAAAGATCATTACCCTTTACCTTTTATTGATCAAATGCTAGAAAGACTATCCAAACACACACATTTCTGCTTTCTAGATGGTTATTCTGGTTTCTCTCAAATACCTGTGTCAGCGGGGGATAAATCAAAAACTACTTTTACTTGCCCTTTCGGTACTTTTGCTTATAGACGTATGCCTTTTGGTTTATGTAATGCACCTGCTACCTTTCAAAGATGCATGATGGCTATATTCTCTAACTTCTGTGAAAAGATTTGTGAGGTATTCATGGATGATTTCTCCGTTTATGGATCCTCTTTTGATGATTGCTTGAGCAACCTTGATCGAGTTTTGCAGAGATGCGAAGACACTAGTCTCGTCCTGAATTGGGAAAAGTGTCACTTTATGGTTAATGAAGGCATTGTCTTGGGGCATAAGATTTCTGAGAGAGGTATTGAAGTTGATAAAGCCAAAGTTGATGCTATTGAAAAGATGCCATGTCCCAAGGACATAAAAGGTATAAGAAGTTTCCTTGGTCATGCCGGTTTTTATAGGAGGTTCATTAAGGACTTTTCTAAAATCTCTAGGCCTCTGACTAATTTATTGCAAAAAGATATTCCTTTTGTCTTTGATGATGATTGTGTGGAAGCATTTGAAATACTTAAGAAAGCTTTGATCACTACACCTATTGTTCAGCCACCTGATTGGAATTTACCTTTTGAAATTATGTGTGATGCTAGTGATTATGCTGTAGGTGCTGTTCTAGGGCAAAGAGTTGATAAGAAATTGAATGTTATCTAGTATGCTAGTAAGACTCTTGATACTGCTCAGAGAAATTATGCTACTACTGAAAAAGAATTCTTAGCGGTTGTGTTTGCATGTGATAAGTTTAGACCTTATATTGTTGATTCCAAAGTTACTATTCACACTGATCATGCTGCTATTAAATATCTTATGGAAAAGAAAGATGCTAAGCCTAGACTCATTAGATGGGTTCTCTTGCTCCAAGAGTTTGATTTGCATATTATTGATAGAAAGGGAGCTGAGAACCCCGTTGCAGACAACTTGTCTAGGTTAGAGAATGTTCTTGATGACCCACTACCTATTGATGATAGCTTTCCTGATGAACAATTAGTGGTTGTTAATGCTTCTCGTATTGCTCCTTGGTATGCTGATTATGCTTACTATATTGTTGCTAAATTTATACCTCCTAGTTTCACATACCAGCAAAAGAAAAGGTTCTTTTATGATTTAAGACATTACTTCTGGGAGGACCCACTCCTTTATAAAGAAGGAGTAGATGGTGTTATTAGGCATTATGTGCCTGAGCATGAATAGAAACAGATCCTACGCAAGTGCCACTCTGAATCCTATGGAGGAGACCACGCTGGAGATAGAACTGCACACAAGGTACTGCAATCTGGTTTTTATTGGCCTACTCTCTTCAAAGATGCTCGTAAGTTTGTCTTATCTTGCGATGAATGTCAAAGAATTGGTAATATTAGTAGACGTCAAGAAATGTCTATGAATTATTCTCTTGTTATTGAACTGTTTGATGTTTGGGGCTTTGATTATATGGGACCTTTTCCTGCCTCTAATGGTTATGCACATATTTTAGTTGCTGTTGATTACGTTACTAAGTGGGTAGAAGCTATTCCAACTAGTAGTGCTGATCATAACACTTCTATTAAAATGCTTAAGAAAGTTATTTTTCCGAGGTTTGGAGTCCCTAGATATCTTATGAATAATGGCGGTTCACATTTTATTCATGGTGCTTTCCGTAAGATGCTTGCTAAGTATGATGTTAATCATAGAATCACATCTCCTTATCATCCGCAGTCTACTGGTCAAGTAGAGTTGAGCAAAAGAGAGCTCAAATTAATTTTGCAAAAGACTGTCAATAGATCTAGAAAGAATTGGTCCAAAAAACTTGATGATGCATTATGGGCCTATAGAACTGCATACAAAAATCCTATGGGTATGTCTCCTTATAAGATGGTTTATGGAAAAGCTTGTCATTTACCTCTTGAACTTGAACATAAAGCATATTGGGCTATCAAAGAGCTCAACTATGACTTCAAACTTGCTAGTAAGAAGAGGTTGTTTGATATTAGCTCGCTTGATGAATGGAGAACCCAAGCCTATGAGAATGCCAAGCTATTCAACGAAAAAGTCAAACGCTGGCATGACAAAAGGATACAAAAGCGTGAGTTTAACATAGGTGATGATGTGTTATTATTCAACTCTCGTTTAAGATTTTTTGTAGGAAAACTTCTCTCTAAATGGGAAGGTCCTTACGTTATCGAGGAGGTCTGTCGTTCGGGTGCCATAAAAATCAATAACTTCGAAGGCACAAGTCCGAGGGTGGTTAACGGTCAAAGAATTAAATATTATATCTCAGGTAATCCTGTCAATGTTGAAACTAATATTATTGAAACCGTAACCCCGGAGGAATACATAAGGGACACTTTCCAAAATGTTCCAGACTCCGAAAAGGAATAGGTATGTGGTACGGTAAGTAAACCGACTCCAAAACAATTCTAATGGAAATTTTTATCAGTTTTGGAATATTTAAGAATTTTAGGAAGGAAGAAGTAGTCCGGAAAGGACACGAGGCCCACACGAGAGTGGAGGGCGCGCCCACCCTTACTGGGCGCGCTCCCCTGTCTCGTGGACACCTCGTGTGCCTCATGGACTCCGTTTTCTTGCACATTACGTATTTTGGTCGGTAAAAATTCACTATATAAACTCCCGAAGGTTTTGACCACCGTATCACACAAATATCCTCTGTTTTTGTTTCGAGTTGTTCCTGTTGCAGATTTAGAGCAAGATGTCTTCTCAAGAGTCAGTCGGGGAGAGTTGGGTGTCTCACCCGACACCAGGTCCAGGAGCAAATAGTGATGCTTATTACTTCGGACCATCAACGGAGGATGAGATGGAAGACGACTTGAAAAGGATAGATGCCATGGAGGAGGATCAAGAAGTTACCTCTCGTCCCCAAGAAGAATTCATGATGGGGGAACTACCTAGCTCGGCTATTCCAAATTCGGTCATCCCTTCCAACTTTAGATTTCTTTCTTATGAAAATATGAAAAAGAGTGTCACTTGTTCTCCAGCAGCTATGCAGCATCCTTGGGTAAAGGGAGCTTTAGCCGTTACGGGCAAGCTCCGCAAGGAAGTTATGGACCTCAAACAACAAATCAATAAGCTCAAGGAGGAGAATCGTATCCTGAAGGGCATCATTGCCAAGAATATCATAACACCAACCGTGAAGATGGAGACATAATCACATGAGTATGGGCACTCCCTTGGCAACTGCCAAGCTTGGGGGAGGTGCCCCGGTATCGTATCACCATCACACTCCTATCTTTACTGTTTTATTTAGTTCGATCCCTTTAGTAGTATCTTGATCTAGTAGATTGAAGTCTTGATATTAAGTAGTTTTGAGTTTTGCTTTGTGATCTCTTTATGTAATCGAGTCTGTGAGCTATCTATAATAAAGATTAGTGTTGAGTCAAGGGCTTTGCTATGTTGCTATGATCTTGAGAAAGTAGAGAATAAAATAGTTCCTATTGATCTTATGTTTAGTGATGACTTCACACATAGAAAGTATGAGGCATAAAGGTTGTTGAGAGTTGGTAAACGTAGTTTTGGTCATCGTTGCAATAAATAGGAAGTGATAAGGAAAAAAGGTTCACATACAAATATATTATCTTGAACATCTTTTATAATTGGGAGCACTCATTAGGTATGACATGCTAAAAGAGTTGACGTTGGACAAGGAAGACAATGTAATGTTTTATGTTTTCTCACATCTTAGTTAAAGTATATTGTCATTGCCTTCCAAACATGTTGAGCTTGCCTTTCCCCCTCATGCTAGCCAAATTCCTTGCACCAAGTAGAGATACTACTTGTGCTTCCAAATATCCTTAACCCAGTTTTGCCATGAGAGTCCACCATACCTACCTATGGATTGAGTAAGATCCTTCAAGTAAGTTGTCATGTTGCAGGCAATAAAAATTGCTATCTAAGTATGTATGACATATTAGTGCAGAGAAAATAAGCTTTATACGATCTTGTTGTGTGGAAGCAATAAAAGCGACAGACTGCATAATAAAGGTCCACATACAAGGGGCGATATAAAGTGACGTTCTTTTGCATTAAGATTTTGTGCATCCATCCCTAAACGCACATGACAACCTCTGCTTCCCTCTGCGAAGGCCCTATCTTTTACTTCATGTTTTTTTTACTTTATGCTTGAGTCAAGGTGATCCTCACCTTTCCCTTTTCCATTTTATCCTTTGGCAAGCTCCTCGTGTTTGAAAGATCATGATATATATATAC
This sequence comes from Triticum dicoccoides, assembly GCF_002162155.2. NCBI lineage: Eukaryota > Viridiplantae > Streptophyta > Magnoliopsida > Poales > Poaceae > Triticum > Triticum dicoccoides. The sequence goes on along the minus strand of NC_041391.1, from coordinate 8,525,587 downwards.
ATATCCAATTGGATGTAAGTTAGCATGGGCTATTATTGTTGACATCACCTAAAGGTGAATACATTGGGAGGTAACACAATAAGCCCCTATCTTTCTCAGTGTCCGGCTGAAACTCCATAACCACAAGTATTGCGTGAGTGTTAGCAATTGTAGAAGACTACATGATAGTTGAGTGTGTGGACTTGCTGAAAAGCTCTATTGTTGACTCTTTCTGATGTTATGATAAATTGCAATTTCTTCAATGACCGAGATTATAGTTTGTTAGCTTCCAATGAAGTTTCTGAACCATACTTGACATTGTGAATTGATTGTTACTTGAGCATATATGATAAAATCTACATATGTTGCTGTTATAAGAATGATCATGATGCCCTCATGTCCGTATTTTATTTTTATCGACACCTCTATCTCTAAACATGTGGACATATTTTTCGATTTCGGCTTCCACTTGAGGACAAGCGAGGTCTAAGCTTGGGGGAGTTGATACGTCCATTTTGCATCATGCTTTTATATCAATATTTATTGCATTATGGGTTGTTATTACACATTATATCTCAATACTTATGGCTATTCTATCTTATTTTACAAGGTTTACCATGAAGAGGGGGAATGCCGGCAGCTGGAATTCTGGCTGGAAACGGAGCAAACATTGGAAACCTATTCTGCACTACTCCAAAAATCCTGAAACTCCATGAAACTTATTTTTGGAATAAATAAGAATCATTGAGCGGAAGAAATACCTCAGGGGGCCTACACCCTGGCCAGGAGGGTGGGGGGCGCGCCCCTGTCTCCTGGGCCCCCTGGTAGCCCCCCGGTGTCCATCTTATATTATATGAAGGCTTTTACCCTGGAAAAAGTCGTGGGTAAGCTTACGGGACAAAACTCCTCCGTCACGAGGCGGAACCTTGGCGGAACCAATCTAGATAGCTCTGGCAGAGCTGTTCTGCCAGGGACACTTCCCTCCGGAGGGAGAAATCATCACCATCTTAATCACCAACGATCCTCTCATCAGGAGGGGGTCAATATCCATCAACATCTTCACCAGCACCATCTCCTCTCAAAACCCTAGTTCATCTTGTATCCAATCTTGTATCCAAACAACAAATTGGCACATGTGGGTTGCTAGTAGTGTTGATTACTACTTGTAGTTGATGCTAATTGGTTTACTTGGTGGAAGATCATATGTTCAGATCCTTAATGCATATTATTACTCCTCTGATTATGAACATGAATATGCTTTGTGAGTAGTTAGGTTTGTTCCTGAGGACATGGGTGAAGTCTTGCTATTAGTAGTCATGTGAATTTGGTATTCGTTCGATATTTTGATGAGATGTATGTTGTCTTTCCTCTAGTGGTGTTATGTGAATGTCGACTACATGACACTTCACCATTATTTGGGCCTAGAGGAAGGCACTGGGAAGTAATAGTGGATGATGGGTTGCTAGATTGATAGAAGCTTAAACCCTAGTTTATGCGTTGCTTCGTTAGGGGCTGATTTGGATCCATATGTTTAATGTTGTGGGTAGGTTTACCTTAATACTTCTTTTGTAGTTGCGGATGCTTGCAATAGGGGTTAATCATAAGTGGGATGCTTGTCCAAGTAAGGGCAGTACCCAAGCACCGGTCCACCCACATATCAAATTATCAAAGTACTGAACGCGAATCATATGAGCGTGATGAAAACTAGCTTGACGATAATTCCCATGTGCCCTCGGGAGCTCCTTTCTCATTATAAGAAATTGTCCAGGCTTATCCTTTGCTACATAAAGGATTGGGCCACCTTTCTGCACTTTATTTACTTTATCTACTTGTTATTCGTTACAATTTATCTTATCACAAAACTATCTATTACCTACAATTTCAGTGCTTGCAGAGAAAACCTTACTGAAAACCGTTTATCATTTCCTTCTGCTCCTCGTTGGGTTCGACACTCTTACTTATCGAAAGGACTATGATAGATCCCCTACACTTGTGGGTCATCATAGATGAACATAGAGCTTATCACACCCGATCATCACGTGGTGTCTCGGCACGACGAACTTTGGCAACGGTGCATACTCATGGAGAACACTTTTACCTTGAAATTTAGTGAGAGATCATCTTATAATGCTACCGTCAATCAAAGCAAAATAAGATGCATAAAAGATAAACATCACATGCAATCAATATAAGTGATATGATATGGCCATCATCATCTTGTGCTTGTGATCTCCTTCTCCGAAGCACCGTCATGATCACCATCGCCACTGGCGCGACACTTTGATCTCCATCGTAGCATCGTTGTCCTCTTGCCAACTATTTCTTCTACGACTATCGCTACCGCTTAATGATAAAGTAAATCAATTACAGGGCGATTGCATTGTATACAATAAAGAGACAACCATATGGCTCCTGCCAGTTGCCGATAACTTTGTTACAAAACATATCATCTCATACAATAAAATTTAGCATCATGTCTTGACCATATCACATCACAACATGCCCTGCAAAAACAAGTTCGACGTCCTCTACTTTGTTGTTGCAAGTTTTACGTGGCTGCTACGGGTCGAGCAAGAACCGTTCTTACCTACGAATCAAAACCACAATGATAGTTCGTCAAGTTAGTGTTGTTTTAACCTTCTCAAGGACCGGGCGTAGCGACACTCGGTTCAACTAAAGTTGGAGAAACTGACAACCGCCAGCCACCTATGTGCAAAGCACGTCGGTAGAACCAGTCTCGCGTAAGCGTACGCGTAATCTCGGTCCAGGCCGCTTCATCCAACAATACCGCCGTACCAAAGTATGACATGCTGGTAAGCAGTATGACTTGTATCGCCCACAACTCACTTGTGTTCTACTCGTGCATATAACATCTACGCATAAAACCAGGCTCGGATGCCACTATTGGGGAACATAGTAATTTCAAAACATTTCTTACGCACACGCAAGATCATGGTGATGTATAGCAACGAGAGGGGAGAGTGTTGTTCACGTACCCTCGTAGACCGAAAGTGGAAGCGTTAGCACAACGCGGTTGATGTAGTCGTACGTCTTCACGATCCGACCAATCAAGTACCGAACGTACGTCACCTCCGAGTTCAGCACACGTTTAGCTCGATGACGTCCCATGAACTCTGATCCAGCAGAGCTTTGCAGGAGAGTTCCGTCAGCACGACAGCGTGATGACGGTGTCGATGATGCTACCGACACAGGGCTTCGCCTAAGCACCACTACGATATTGCCGAGGTGGAATATGGTGGAGGGGGGCACCGCACACGGCTAAGAGATCAATGATCAATTGTTGTGTCTAGAGGTGCCCCCCTGCCCCCGTATATAAAGGAACAAGGGGGGGAGGCGGCCGGCCAGGAGGAGGGTGCGCCAAGGGGGGAGTCCTACTCCCATTGGGAGTAGGACTCCTCCTTTCCTTGTTGGAGTAGGAGAGGGGAAGGACGAGAGAGAGAGAGAGGAAGGAAAGGGGGGGCGCCCCCCCCCCTCCTTGTCCTATTCGGACTAGAGGGGGAGCGGGCGCGCCGCCTGCCCTAGCCGCCCCTCCTCTTCTCCACTAGGGCCCATGAGGCCCAATAAACCCCCCGGGGAGTTCTGGTAACCCCCCGGTACTCCGGTATATGTCCGAAACCTTCCGAAACCATTCCGGTGTCCGAACATAGTCATCCAATATATTGATCTTGACGTCTCGACCATTTCGAGACTCCTCGTCATGTCTGTGATCATATCCGGGACTCCGAACTACCTTCGGTACATCAAAACACAAAAACTCATAATACCGATCGTCACCAAACTTTAAGCGTGCGGACCCTACGGATTCGAGAACTATGTAGACATGACCGAGACACGTCTCTGGTCAACAACCAATAGAGGAACCTGGATGCTCATATTGGCTCCCACATATTCTACAAAGATCTTTATCGGTCAAACCGCATAACAACATACGTTGTTCCCTTTGTCATCAGTATGTTACTTGCCCGAGATACGATCGTTGGTATCTCAATACCTAGTTCAATCTCATTACCTGCAAGTCTCTTTACTCGTTAAGTAATGCATCATCCCGCAACTAACTCATTAGCTACATTGCTTGCAAGGCTTATAATGATGTGCATTACCGAGAGGGCCCAGAGATACCTCTCCGACAATCGGAGTGACAAATCCTAATCTCGAAATACGTCAACTCAACAAGTATGTTCAGATACACCTGTAGAGCACCTTTATAATCACCCAGTTACGTTGTGAAATTTGGTAGCACACAAAGTGTTCCTCCGGTAAGCGGGATTTACATAATCTCATAGTCATAGGAACATGTATAAGTCATGAAGAAAGCTATAGCAACATACTAAACGATCAAGTGCTAAGCTAACGGAATGGGTAAAGTCAATCACATCATTCTTCTAATGATGTGATCCCATTGATCAAATGATAACTCATATTTATGGCTAGGAAACTCAACCATCTTTGATCAATGAGCTAGTCAAGTAGAGGCATACTAGTGACACTACGTTTGTCTATGTATTCACACATGTATTATGTTTCTGGTTAATACAATTCTAGCATGAATAATAAACATTTATCATGATATGAGGAAATAAATAATAACTTTATTATTGCCTCTAGGGCATATTTCCTTCAATGCTCACCGTGGGGGCAGATGGGGCAGAGGGGGAGATGGTGCCCGCCCGTCGTGCAGCTGCCTCTCCTTTGCAGTCCAGCAGCGGCAGAGGTGGTGTCCTGCAGCGGTGGTGCCCTGCAACGGAGGCGGAGGTGGTGCCCGACAGCGATGGTGCTGGCGCGGCGGCGCTAGGGCACGAGAGGAGATTCCGGCGACGGTGCGGCCATTGGAGGAGGGGTTGGGGGCGTGGTGTAGGAGGGGGCGGCGGCAGCGCTGGAGAATGGCGGCGGCGCTGGAACCCTAGCGCTGCTCTCTGTTCTGGTGGTGCGGGTCAAGGGGAGGGGTGGCGCTGCGATCTATTTTTTTTGGCGGCGCGTCCGACCGGGCTATCAGTGGACTGGGCTATTTGCCGTCTTCCACTGGTCTCGCTGACGGCAAACTCTTTTTTTCTTCGGGGGACATGTGCTGCGTGGCCGTGTTTTTTTGCCGTCTGCAAGTTAGCGGAGCTGACGGCGAACTCACAATCTTAGCCGTCAGTTAACGGATGAGTTGACGGAAAAGTACACTGTCACTGATGTCCGTCCGGGTGCCGTCAGTAGGGTCAGAGATGACTGAGGGACTCCTGGATTAGGGGGTATCCGGACAGCCGGACTGTGTACAACGTCTGGACTATTGAAGCGTGAAGATACAAGACTCAAGACTTCGGCCCGTATCCGGATGGGACTCTCCTTTGCATGGAAGGCAAGCTTGGCGATCCAGATATTATATTTCCTTCCTTGTAACCGACTCCATGTAAACCCTAGCTCTCTCCGGTGTCTATATAAACCGGAGAGGTTGGTCCTTAGAAGGCCGATCACAATTGCAATCGTACCATCATAGGTAGCTCTTAGGGTTTAGCCTCTACGATCTCATGATAGATCTACTCTTGTACTACCCATATCATCAATATTAATCAAGTAGGAAGTAGGGTTTTACCTCCATCGAGAGGGCCTGAACCTGGGTAAACATCTGTGCCCCTTGCTTCCTATTACCATCAGCCTTGACGCACAGATCGGGACCCCCAACCCGAGATCCACCGGTTTTGACACCGACATTGGTGCTTTCATTGAGAGGCCGCCTTGTCTTCGGCCTCGGACAGCGCCTTTTTCTGGGACGCCACTTCGGTGGTGGCCCCTGTTACACAGTCATGACAATTAGGTGTTAGACTCACCAATTCTGCCCATCCTTAAATGTATAAGAGCGGGAATCACTTACCCTTGTTCTCTTCGAGCTGCCTCTTCGTGAGGTCGAGCTCTCCCTGCGCCTGCTCCAGGTCCCGCTTTAGCTCGGCAACCTCGGCGGTACGGGCAGCAGCAACAAGAAGCACAGCCTGCTTATTCACAATAATACTTATTATTAGACTCATGGGAATTATAATTGACCCTCCGTTTGGCTTTTCTTTCCGAACACCAAACAGAGTATCAGGGGCTACTACCTATCAGGTGGTAATTTTGCACGTATTTACCTACCTACCTGTCAGGAGGCTCGTGCAAGCTTCGGTTAGTCCGCTTTTGGCGGACAAAACCTTCCGAATCACCGTACTCATGAGAGTACGGTGCTCTTCATCCATGGAAGCGCCGCGAAGCGCTTCCAGCAGACAGTCCGGCGCCTCATGCGCAACGGAAGTCCTTGATGCAGACGGCTCGCCCTCCCTAATGAGGGGTCGTCCGCTTGAGTCCGGAACCATCGAAGGTTCCGGAATTGTGTTCGGCTGAGAGCCCGGCTGGCCATGGCTCTCGTCGACACGATCCGCGGGGATCTTGAACCCCGCGTGTCCGACGTCTGGGACCCCGCCTCGGGGTGTCTCCAGAGTCACCTCCCCCCACTCTGGGAGCCTTTGGGACAACACCTCCGTGTCGTCCGCGGGTTGAGGAGTAGTGGCTGTCGGAAGCAAATTCATCTCCGAATCACTCAGGGACCCGGAGGAAGATACCTCGTGGTGATCCCTGGCCGGACTGCACGAATGTTCGGCGTTAAACAAAAGCTATAGAGTGAAGTTTTTACGGAGTGCGGACACTTATGATTGCACTAGGGGCTTCCCCCTCGGCAGCGACCCCTCCTCGCTGAGAGCGGCCGTGGCGGAGTAGTCCGGAAGGGGCACCTTCCCCTTCTTGGACGCCCCA
>NC_041391.1:8448187-8518582 GCF_002162155.2 Triticum dicoccoides | reverse complement strand
TGTGGGAAGGTAGAATCTCTTCCTGATTCCCCCCGCCTCCGCGGGAGGAATCTGTCTCGTCGTCGTCAGACGACAGGGGTATGACGGCCTTACGGCGAGGGCCTTTTCCGGCCCCCTGGTCCGCCTCCCCGGGCCCCTCATCCTTTCCGGATGGGGCGTCTTCTTCTTCTTCCTCCTCCCCTTCGTGGGAGGAGTCCGCCCCGTCGTCTTCGGATGAGGCTTCCGGCACAACCTTACGCCGGGGACCCTTTCGGATCCCCGGGGCCTTCTTCTCGGCCTTCTCCTCCGGCACCTTGTACGGTGCCGGGACCAGCATCTCCGTTAGGAGAGCATCAGCTGGGCCTTCTGGCAGCGGAGCCGGACAGTAAACCTGCTCCACTGTCTCCACATATTCCTGAAGCAAACATGCATAATTACTTAAGGCTCTCCCGTGAATATATTGGAAAGAACCGGGTCCGGTGGCAGTCTGAGAACTCACCTGACAAGGAGCCCGTGCGGCGTGAAGCCCGCGGTCCTCGGATGTGGGAGGAGGTACTTCAGAGGCCTTGAATAGCACCTTCCATGCGCCTTTGTGCGTCATGTCGTAGAGCTTCAGGAGCGTCCGGTGTTCGGTCGGGACGAACTCCCACAGATTGACTGCCCACCTCTGGCAGGGCAGGATCGGGCGAACGAGCATAACTTGGATCACGTTGACAAGCTTGATGTTCTTGTCCTTCATGCTTTTGATGCATGTCTGGAGTCTGGTCAGCTCCGTAGAATCGCCCCAGGACAGGCCTTTCCTTTCCCAGGAGGTGAGCCGCATGGGGGCTCCGGATCTGAATTCGGGGGCCGCCGCCCAGTTGGCGCCGCGCGACTCGGTGATGTAGAACCACCCCGATTGCCATCCATTTACGGTCTCCGCAAAGGAGCCGTCGAGCCATGTGACGTTGGGCATTCTGCCCACCATGGCCCCTCCGCACTCCGCTTGTTGGCCGCTTACAACCTTCGGCTTCACGCAGAAAGTTTGCAGCCATAGGCCGAAGTGAGGCCGGATGCGAAGGAAGGCCTCGCATACGACGATGAACACTGAGATGTTGAGGACGAAATTTGGGGCTAGATCATGGAAATCTAGCCCATAGTAGAACATGAGCCCGCGGATGAAGGGATGGAGTGGAAATCCCAGTCCACGGACGAAGTGGGCGACGAATACGACCCTCTCGTGGTGTCCTGGGGTCGGAATGACCTGCCCGGCGTTCGGTAGCCGGTGCGCTATGTCCGCGGCCAAATATCCGTCCGCCCGAAGATTTGTGATGTGCTTCTCCTTGACGGTGGAGGACACCCACTTGCCTCCTGCTCTGGACATGTTTAGCTGTGCGGAGAAGACTTGGGTGAAAATGGGGAAAGGAGGAAGAAGGCGTGGGTGAAAATGGGGAAATCTTATCCCTTTATAGAGGAGCCGAGAGCGGTGTGCCTCCCCACTTGCCCGTTGAGAATCGCTTGTTTCCCAAGCGCCACGATTAATGGCTTGGTGAGATTACCCATACCCGTATTGATGAGAATCCCGTGATAAGGGGACACGATCTCTGCTTTGACAAGACATGTCAAAGAAACTTCCTCACAATGTGCGTTGTAGCTGGTTGTGGGAAAATGGATCGAATAATGATCCGACCGTAATAACATGTCACGTCATCAGAAAAAGTTGTCAGCAGATTGCATTTGTGAAATATCATTCTCTCCACGGTGGCATATGAAGATCATCTCGCAAATCCGGACACGGTCTAAGTGTTCGATGATTACTTTGGAATATTCGGAGGAGGAACCCGCCTTGCAATGCCGAAGACAATACTGCGCGCCAGACTCATAGTCATTGAAGCCTGGTTCAGGGGCTACTGAGGGAGTCCTGGATTAGGGGGTATCCGGACAGCCGGACTGTGTACAATGTCCGGACTATTGAAGCGTGAAGATACAAGACTCAAGACTTCGGCCCGTATCCAGATGGGACTCTCCTTTGCGTGGAAGGCAAGCTTGGCGATCCGGATATTATATTTCCTTCCTTGTAACCGACTCCATGTAAACCCTAGCCCTCTCTGGTGTCTATATAAACTGGAGAGGTTGGTCCTTAGAAGGCCGATCACAATTACAATCATACCATCATAGGCTAGCTCTTAGAGATTATCCTCTACGATCTCGTGGTAGATCTACTCTTGTACTACCCATATCATCAATATTAATCAAGTAGGAAGTAGGGTTTTACCTCCATCGAGAGGGCCCGAACCTGGGTAAACATCTGTGCCCCTTGCTTCCTGTTACCATCAGCCTTGGTGCACAGATCGGGACCCCCTACCCGAGATCCGCCGGTTTTGACACCGACAATGACGGCAAAGAACACGTCTTTGCCGTCTGTCTCATTTTGCCGTCACCTTTTGTGTACGTTCGCCGTCTGTAATTCTTTATCGTCAGTTATTCTCAGCTGTCTGCTCCGATGTTATGCTGACGGCAAAGAATCTCACTGACGGCAAACTAGCTTATTCCTGTAGTGTCAAAGACGCAAGATGATATTGGCCATATCATGTCACTTTATAATTTGCATGTGATGTTTGTCATGTTTACATCTTATTTTCTTAGAACGATGGTAGCATAAATAAGATGATCCCTCACTAAAATTTCAAGAAATGTGTTCCCCCTAACTGTGCACCGTTGTAAAAGTTTGTTGTTTTGAAGCACCACGTGATGATCGGGTGTGATAGATTCTAATGTTCGCATACAACGGGTGTAAGCCAGATTTACACATGCGAAACACTTAGATTGACTTGACGAGCCTAGCATGTACAAACAGGCCTCGGAACACGAGAGACCAAAAGTTCGAACATGAGTCGTATGGTAGATGCGATCAAGATGGAGATGTTCACCATTGATGACTAGTCCGTCTCATGTGATGATCAGACACGGCCTAGTCGATTCGGATCATGTATCACTTAGATGACTAGAGGGATGTCCATCTAAGTGGGAGTTCATTAAATAATTTGATTAGATGAACTTAATTATCATGAACTTAGTCTAAAATTATCTTTACAATCTATCATGCAGATCCAATGGCCCACGCTAATGTTGCCCTCAACTTCAACGCATTCCTAGAGAAAACCAAGCTGAAAGACGATGGAAGCAACTATGCGGACTGGGTCCATAACTTGAGGATCATCCTCATAGCTGTTAAGAAAGCATATGTCCTTGAAGCACCGCTAGGTGACGCACCCATTTTCCCAGCAACTCAAGACGTTATGAACGCCTGGCAGCCGCATAGTGAAGTTTACTCCCTGGTTCAATGCAGCATGCTTTACAGCTTAGAATCGGGGCTCCAAAAGGATTTTGAGCAACATGGAGCATATGAGATGTTCCAAGAGCTGAAAATGGTTTTCCAACCTCATGCCCGGGTCGAGAGATATGAAGTCTCCGACAAGTTCTACAATTGTAAGATGGAGAAAACAGTTCTGTCAGCGAGCATATACTCAAAATGTCTGGGTTGCACAACCGCTTGTCTCAGCTGGGAGTTAATCTTCCAGATGACTCGGTCATTGACAGAATCCTCCAGTCGCTTCCACCTATCTACAAGAGCTTTGTGATGAATTACAATATACAAGCAATGGATAAGTCCATTCCTGAGTTATATTTGATGCTGAAATCAGCGAAGGTGGAGATCAAAAAGGAACATCAAGTGTTGATGGTGAATAAGACCACTAGTTTCAAGAAAGGCAAGGAAAAGAAGAACTTTAAGTAAGCCAGTTGCCGGGAAGAAGCCAAAGAATGGACCCAAGCCTGAGACTGAGTGGTTTTATTGCAAGGGAAATGGTCACTGGAAGCGGAACTGCCCCCAAGTACTTAGCGGATAAGAAGGCCGGCAACAAAAAATGTATATATGATATACATGTTATTGATGTGTACCTTACCAGCGCTCGTAGTAGCTCCTAGGTATTTGATACCGGCGCGGTTGCTCACATTTGTAACTCAAAACAGGAGCTGCGGAATAAGAGGAGACTGGCAAAGGACGAGGTGATGATGCGCGTCGGGAATGGTTCGAAGGTCGGTGTGATCTCCGTCGGCACGCTACCTCTACATCTACCTTTGGGATTAGTTTTAAACCTCAATAATTGTTATTTAGTACCAGCTTTGAGCATGAACATTGTATCTAGATCTCGTTTGATGCGAGATGGCTACTCATTTAAATCCGAGAATAATGGTTGTTCTATTTATATGAGAGATATGTTTTATGGTCATGCCCGCTGGTCAATAGTTTATTTTTATTGAATCTCGAATGTGATGTTACACATATTAATAGCGTGAATGCCAAAAGATATAAGGTAGGTAATGATAGTCCCACATACTTATGGCACTGCCGCCTTGGTTACATTGGTGTCAAACGCATGAAGAAACTCCATGTAGATGGACTTTTGAAGTCTCTTGATTATGAATCATTTGACACGTGCGAACCATGCCTCATGGGCAAAATGACCAAGACTTCGTTCTCCGGAACAATGGAGCGAGCAACCAACTTGTTGAAAATAATACATACTGATGTATGCGGTCCAATGAGCGTTGGCTATCGTTATGTTCTCACCCTTGCTGATGACTTAAGTAGATATGGGTATGTCTACTTAATGAAACACAAGTCTGAGGCCTTTGAAAAGTTCAAGGAATTTTAGAGCAAGGTAGAAAATCAACGTGATAGAAAAATAAAGTTCTTACGATCAGATCGTGGAGGAGAATATTTGAGTCACAAATTTGGCAAACACTTAAGGAAATGTGGAATTGTTTCACAACTCACGCCACCTGGAGCACCTCAGCGAAATGGTGTCTCCGAACATCGTAATCGCACTCTATTAGATATGGTGCGATCTATGATATCTCTTACCGATCTACCGCTATCATTTTGGGATTATTCTTTAGAGACTGCCGCATTCACTTTAAATAGGGCACCGTTTAAATCCGTTGAGATGACACCGTATGAATTATGGTTTGGGAAGAAACCTAAGATGTCATTTCTGAAAGTTGGGGATGTGAACTTATGTCAAGAAACTTCAACCTGAAAAGCTCGAACCCAAATCGGAAAAATGCGTCTTCATAGGATACCCTAAGGAAACTATTGGTTATACCTTCTACCTCAGATCCGAGGGCAAGATCTTTGTTGCCAAGAATGGATCCTTTCTGGAGAAAGAGTTTCTCTCGAAAGAAGTAAGTGGGAGGAAAGTAGAACTTGATGAGGTAACCCCTCTCGAATCGAAAAGTAGCGCAGCTCAGGAAGATGTTTCTGTGGTGTCTGCACCGACTAGAGAGGAAGTTAATGATGATGATCATGAAACTCTGGATCAAGTTACTACTGAACTTCGTAGGTCCACAAGGACACGTTCCACACCAGAATGGTATGGCAACCCTGTCCTGGAAATCATGTTGTTAGACAATGGTGAACCTTCAAACTATGAAGAAGCGATGGCGGGCCTGGATTCCAACAAATGGCTTGAAGCCATGAAATCCGAGATATGATCCATGTATGAGAACAAAGTATGGACTTTGGTGGACTTGCCCCATGATCGGAAAGCCATAGAGAATAAGTGGATCTTTAAGAAGAAGACTGACGCGGATGGTAATGTGACCGTCTATAAGGCCCGGCTTGTCGCTAAGGGTTATCGACAAGTTCAAGGATTGACTACGATGAGACCTTCTCACCCGCAGTGAGCGATACTGAAGTCTGTCCGAATCATGTTAGCAATTGCCGCATTCTATGATTAGGAGATTTGGCAAATGTGCCTCATATATGTTGGTTAAAAAACTACAATTTAAAAGGGGGGGAGAGGGAGAGAGAGGGAGAGAGAGAGGGGGGGAGAGGGAGAGAGAGAGAGAGATAGCAGGTTGTGCATAGGGGTCGAGGTTCGTTGATAAGTAATTAGTGAGAACAATGACAAGAGTTTAGAAGTATAGATATCACCTTCCATGAGATGAGTTATAATAAGGTTTTGACTTTTGTATCCATAACACAAATCTACATATATTGTAGTTAAAAGATGAGTTATATAGTGGGGAAATTTGATGCGGATTTAAAATCTTAAGAATGTTTCACTATTGGTCACACATAATTTTAAAGGAAACTTTTTTTGGGTCTAATATTTTGGAAATATTGGCTATGAGTTCATATCTATTACCTCTGATGTAATAAGTACACGTTTGTGTTGTCTATGGTTTGTATTCCTTTAATATTTAAGCGGCCTAATTATATATTCAGATGATATAACGATGCTACACTAGAGTGTAAACAAATGAGATGTGCCAAGGAAATAAATGATTATTTGGTTAACAACAAGTAGTAAATTGGTGATTGATTGAAGTATCGAAAATATGTTCCTTCCAAGTTGGTATAACGATGTTACGCAACACAATACATGCGTATGAATATTTCAATGGTAGCAGAGAATAGCAGGTCAAGAGCAAAAGTACATCCAAATAAAATTACCTACGACAAATAGATTGTATTCTAGGATACACTGACCTGGTATTTTTTAGAAATTTAATAGTAAAGACACATCCACAAATCATAATGATTTAAATACTTTATGCATAGGAAATATTTAACTAACATAATATTTGCGGTGACTACAAAACCCCATTGTTTAGAGAAAATTATAAATTTCATATCTCAGACACTATTTTTTTTAGAAAAACCATATCTCAGACACTTTCAGTACGTTACAAATGTCGCCCTCGCATTTGTGAGGGCCACCTTGCTAGTTGACTGTACAATAATTGAAGCTGCAGGTTGGGAACTTGGTATGCATAAGCTAGCGTACTTAACAGACAAGTAGCAGTATGAAACTGTTTAATGGATGGGTTAATTATTCTTTTGCCCTCAGTGGTGTCCATGTGCTTAGTTTTGCCCTCAGATGCAAATTGTCCTCAGTTTTGCCCCTAGTCCGAGCACAGCAACTACGACGAGGCCAAACGGCCATATTTGAGTCCATTCCGTCCGCCGGCGTTAGTAGTTGTGGGTCCGGAGCTTACACGTGGGACCACGTGGATGTGAGTCCGGAGCTGACATGTAGGCCCCTGCAACTAAATCCCCAAATCATTCTAGCTCACACCCATCCGCCCGGCCGGCTGTCCTGCGCCGCCGCCGCCGCCACCTGCGCCGCGGCCAGCACCTGCCCCGCCACCAGTTGCACGGCCTGCTCCGCCGCTACCTCCCTGCGCCTACGCTCCACGGCTCATTGTGACGCCCACCACCTTCCTGCGACGCCACGGGTGGGCTACCCGCCACCTGCTCGATTCGCGGTGCGGCCTCCTTCCGTGCGCCCGGCCGGAGCGCTCAAAGGTGGGGGGCCGCTGGAGCTATTTGAACTAGGAGGAAGAACCCTAGGGAGAAATGGTGAGCAGCGGTGACCCCGGAGTATTTGGCGAGGCAGGCATCGGGCCGGAGATCCGCCGCGTCCACGACTGGGTTCCCGAGGGTAAGTCTCGCCTCTTGTTTAGATTGAGCTTAGTTGTGCATTTGAACACTCGATTCGAGCAGGTTTGCCCAATTAGTGTGCTGATTGCGTCTCTGTTTTTCGCCGGTTAGGATGGAGTTGCGGTTTGCTTTCATGGTGCACATTAGAAGGGACCGGTACATGTTCGATGCAAAGGATAAGAAGAAATACCAAGGAGGTTTTGATTATCGGTTGCCAATGGCTAGTAATTGGAGTTTCAGACAATTTGGGGAGGTAATTTGTAGCCAATATCCTTGGGGTTTGCTTGATGAAGTGGTATACAAATACTATGATGGGGAAAAGAATTGGGTGACAGTTAGTAATGATGAAGAGCTAGCTACCATGTTTGTTAGGCATAAAGAGAAAGATAATTTTCATGTGAGGCTGCAAGTTGATGTGCTTGAGCAGGCATTTGGACCTAGGATGGCGGGTGCAACATCTCGGGGAGAATCAAGTCGTCGTAATGGCATCTCTAGCCAGAACAGTTCAGTTGGTGCACGGCGACGTGGTGGCTCGACAAGTGTGGGCAACAGCAGTAGGGTCCCCCTTGAAGTGGAGCCTGATGGCTACAATTCTGGGGTTGATGAAGAGAAGTTATATTCTGATGTTATTCAGAATTTACGACGGGCACCTCGGGCTGAAAACCAAGATGAGGCTCACAATGCAGTCTGTGTGGATGATGACGCGATGGGTGAGGACGAAGACCTTGCAGCTGTTGAATGGGACCCTTTGAACCCTCAAATGGAAGAAGGTACAGTTTTTGCATCCATGAATGAGTGTAGAAATGCACTTGTGACATACTTCATCAAGGTAGAACGTACTTTCAAAGTTGACAAGAGCGATCAAGTATGTTACAGAGTGCACTGTCCGACTGAGGGTTGTCCATGGAGGCTGCTTGCATCTAAAATGCGGAATAGCACTAATGTTCAGGTCAAAGTGAACCCTTTTAAGCACACATGCCAGGAATCAACCCTTAGGAAGGATATAATCAGTAGAGCCAAGTCAAGATGGGTGGCAGAAGAAGTAAAAAAGTGGGTGAAAGAAAACCAGCAAGTGGGTCCAAAGGAATTGCAGAAGAACATCAAAGATAAGTTCAAGATAGATTTACCATACATGAGGTTGTTCAATGGTAAACAACATGCTATGGATTCTATTTATGGTAACTGGCAGGAAAGTTTTCAATTGTTGTATTCATTCAAAGGTGAAGTGGAGAGGACAAGCCCAGGTAGTATTGTAGATATTGATCACCACACCATGGAGTGCACATTCAAGGGAGTGAAAAAGACCAATGAATGCTTTAGAAGGGTTTTTGTCTGCTTTGAGGCTTGTCACCGGGGGTTTTTGGCAGGCTGCAGGCCTTATTTGGCTATTGATGCCACTTTTCTCACAGGGAGGTTTAAAGGACAGTTAGTAGAAGCTTGTGCAGTTGATGCACATAGTTTTGTATTTCCAGTTGCCTATGGTGTGCTGGAGACAGAGTCTGAGGAGAGCTGGACTTGGTTTTTGCATAATCTCCGCCGGGCTATTGCACATCACAATGGGTTGGTCATTCATACAGATGCCTGCAAAGGTTTAGAAGTGGCCGTGGACAATGTGTTCCCTGGAGTAGAGCATAGGGAATGCATGCGTCACCTTGCTGCAAATTTCATGAAGAAATTCAAAGGAAAGGTGTATACCGACAATTTATGGCCAGCATCTTTGACATGCAGTGTGAAGAAGCACAACTACCACTTGAGGCAGTTATACATGAATCCCAAAGTGAAAGAATACTTGGAAACACACCACTCCAAGTTATGGGCCAGAAGCCAATTCGGTGAAGTGAGCAAAGTTGACTATGTGCACAATAATCTAGCAGAGTCTTTCAACTCAACGATCCGGAAACTAAAGGGTCATTATGTGGTGGATTTGCTTGACAGGATAAGGATAGAATACATGCAGAAATTTCATTATCGTGCAGGAATAGCCGAGGAAAAATTCATGGGCCACATTATCATCCCTGCCGTGATGAATGAACTGAAGCAGAAGACAACAGGCTTGGAAATGAACATGACGCTTTGCTCGGGTACCACAGCAGAGATATCATATTTGGATAAAGAGAAGAGGGAATGGAGATATCCAGTGGATTTAGAAGCTAGAACTTGCAGTTGTAGGCAATGGCAGATAACTGGGTTGCCATGCATTCATGCCTTGTTTTTCATCACTTCTCTCCCAGGTCCAGCAGGGAACATACAGCAGTGTGTGCTTGATTACTACTCTGTTGCAAGGTTCAAAGCCACATATGCTTATGCCTTGCCTGCTATGGAGGGAAAACAACAATGGGACATGGTGGACCCTGGATTCAAGCTTTGCGCTCCAGTTCTGAAGAGAGCAGCAGGTAGACCAAGGAAGAGTCGAATCAGACCTCGCGGCGAAGGAGCTGGACTTGGAGCGAGGAAGCGTCAGTGCACAAGATGTGGTGGGTCTGGTCATTTTGGTAAGTATTGTGATAACACAGTAGATCCAGCGTTCGGAGAGAGTTTCGATGAAGGCTTCAATGAAAATGTTGGTCAGCAGCCGTTTGCCTCAACAGATGATGAAAATGATGGTCAACAGCTGGTTGCATCAGATGAGGATTTTGACGAGGTTCCAAATGATGATGGTCAACAGCCGCATGATTTTGACGATGATCCAAAATATCCTCCAAATAATGATTCAAGTGAGGCTCCAAATGGTGATCCAAGTAGGCTCTAAATGGTGATCATGGTGATCCAAGTGAGGCTCCAAATGATGATCCAAGTGAGGCTCCAAATGATGATCCAAGTGAGGCTCCAAATGGTGACCAACCTTCTGTTGTTGTGAGTTCTGCTAGGTATGTAAATCTTGCAAGGGTCAAATACTACTGTACATCTATCACTTAACACGATCTCATTACCGTTTATGTTTGGACCCTTTATGTTTTGCACAACTCTATGGTAGGTTTGAAGAAGACGCGCAAGGTACCGACAACCAAGAGAAGAAGAGAAGAAACAATGAGCACAAGGTGCACGAGGAGCAAAGTGATGGCAAGAAGCTCAAGGAACAGACAGAAGCCCCAACGCTATCTATGAACAATTATGAAACATTATGAATAAGGAATGATGTTGTATTATGAAACATTTATCACTTGACATGTTGTATTTCTGTTGGATGATGTTGGACCTATGTTAGAAGTATGTTTGACATGATGTTTAAATATCTGTTGGATGATGTTTGAATGAGCACATGGTTTTTCCTTTTTTTGATTTTTTTGAATTTTGTTTTTCTCATTTAAATTCTGGTCAAACCTAACTTTGACCAAGATTTAAGCAAGTCTAAAACATGAAAATGAAAAACTAAGCCTGGATACTTCTTAGTCAATCCAAAATGAAGTTGTGGTAAGGTTTTTGAAATTTTCATGAAAAATGTGCTAAAAAGAGGGGTCCAAAGATAGGGTAAACGGCCTCATTTCTAAGCAAGGTTTTTTCGACCTTATCTAAATCAGCCAAATAACTTTCCTACACATATATTCTATATGTACAGACTATGTGTGCTGGTTTTTCCATTTTTTGATTTTTTGTAAATTTGTTTTGCTCATTTGAATTCTGGTCAAACTTAACTTTGACCAAGATTTAAACAAGTGTAAAACATCAAAATGAAAAACTAAGCCTGGATCCTTCTTAGTCACTCCAAAATGAAGCTGTGGTGAGTTTTTTGAAATTTTCATGTTCATTTCCCCAAAACACTTCTCTTCACTTCATACAAGAGAGTTTGAGATACTAGAGATATCATACAATACACATGAACTTATCATTTAAATGTATGTAAAGCTTGTTTATCAACTTAAATCGTTAGTATATGACATAAGAAGACTATGTGCGCAGGTTTTTCATTTTTCTGATTTTTATTTAATTTATTATGCTCATTTGAAATCTGGTCAAACATAGCTTTGACTGCTCCAAACCCCTCCCAAACCCTGCTAACCCTAGCGCTGAATAAGGACTGTTCATCTAACCCTAGCGGCGATCAAGGGCCGTCGATCTAACCCTTCTAGAAGGAATCTGCGGGGAGGAGGGGGGCGATCCGCGAGATGCAATCTGATTGGCTGGGAGATTGTTTTTTTAACAAATATCAGGCGCGCTGGATGGACCATTGGGCCGTCTCATTGTCTGGGCCTGAGACCGCAGTAAATAGCATGTCTCAGCCTTTCCAGGCCTTGCATGCATGGAGGCGGCTACGTGGGTTTGCGCATGGCGAGTGAGGCGAGCGAGGCGCGCTAGGCGAGCTAGGCTAGCGAGGCGAGCTAGGTGGTTCAGGGCAGTGGTTCAGGGCAGCGATTCACATGCACTGCCCGGTCAAAGATGCATCGTTTTCGTGCAAAAATTTAAGTGTGCAAAACGTAACGGATACACACACGCGTCCAGATTCACACACGCACCGTTCTCATCCTTTCTCTCTTCCTCTCCCACCCACAGGCCTATAAATGGGGTGCCTCTCTTCCTCTCCCACCCACAAGCCAGATCCGATCCTCTCGAACTTCAAACACCCAAGCGACCGAGCCCTCCCCAAGCGAGACCAAGTGAAGAAGATGTAGTTCAACGGGCCGACCTTCAGCCGTCCGCCTGTGGTGCCGGAGCTGCGCTACCCACCGGGCGTGCTCGTGGAGAGGGAGCTCCGTGTGTGGGCTATTTCAAGGTGGAGGGGTTCCGTCGAACTCACCCGCACCTTCCTCAGAGCCGGCTATGCCCACCTCCCACGGGGCTTGCCGAGGATGTTCACCCTCAACGAGGTTCGTGACCGCGGTGGCATCCTCCTACTGCTCACCGTCACCTTCACCAACCCATTTGACACGCGCGAGCTCCTCGGCCAAGTCTTTTGGTGCGGCTGCGAGGCCATCTTCTTCACCATCTACAACATCTACACCAACTACGAGCGCATCTTCCCCGCTCCAGGCCAGATGCACTCCCTTCCCTACGACGACGAGGAGGAGGTGTGAAGATGAAGACGGTGTTGAAGGGGCGCGCGCGGCCAAGGTGGAAGAAGGAGGTCAAGATGAAGATGTTCAAGCCCGGAGTCAAGCTCGTCATGTTTGGTTTTTTATTTTGTTGCTTTTCTATGTCGTGTCGTGTCGTGTCATGTTTCGTCATGTGTCCGTGAACTGTCCGTGAACTTATCTAAGTTATTGTAATGGTACGGTGTGTTCCATCTTATTATGTGTGTTAAAAAATGTCTGTGCCCAAACTTATCATTTCTTCCCTAAACAAGTCATGAAGTTCGAGAACTTGTGGTTTTCGGAGGGGGTGAGAAGCCCTCTGTTTCATTCAAACAAAAAGTTATGAACTAACATGCAAATTTATTCCCTTTAAATCCTAAACCAAGTGCCACTCTAACCCTAAACCAAGTGCCACTCTGACCAAAATCATGTGGTAGTGCAACATACAATTTCAACCTCCCAACCCTCCAAAATTTAAGTGCAAAACAAAGCAAAACCACTCTCACGCGTGTGCAAACATTCACGGTCTCACTATTTTTTTTTAAAAAAAATTCACAGTCTCACTATGTATACCTTCCTTCCCTACCCATGTCGAAGTCTTGCCATCTGTCCTAGCGGTTACCAGCGCAGCCCTAAACACCACAAACCCACGCGGTCCTGGGTTCGAGTCTCCAGCCGCACCAATTTTTTGTGCATTTTCCACCCTTCATTTTTTTAGACATATTATGTTTTTCTCAATGTAATGCCCTTAAAAAATGGTCATTTATTTTGGCACCTGGCGTAAACCTCTACCAGAGCTGAGGCACATTTTCCATGACATTTTGGTCTTTGATTTAAATCATGGTGTATTTGAGTTGGATTAATTAACAGCTCCAAAAAAATTCTAACCTTAATTGTTTGGCTCCGGAATAATTCAATTAGCTTCCACAAAAAGTTTCAGCATTATGATTTACTACCTAAATTAAATCAGAATAGAAAACAGAAAAATACGCAAGAAAATCCCTGAATGGGCCTAATTGGATGCAGTTGGCCCATTAATCTAGCCTGCACTTGGCTCTACGCTCTGAATTTGGCCCAAGAGCAACCTTTTTTTTGGACAGAAAGGCAGAGCAGAGAGCTGCATTTCATTGATCAAAAGTTTCTGAATTCCTAATTTCTTCTCTTTTTTTCCAACATATTTAAATGTTGGTCACTTCTTCTCTTTTTGTTTCAACATTTAAACAACTTTAACCAACATTTAAACTAGGTGAATTTCTCAAACAATTTCAAGATTACAAATTCCTTCATAATTCATGCCTTTCCATACATTTTCAACATTACAACCAGTGCGATTACCATACCTACAAATGCCCAAAAGTATTTGCAAATGGGTATTGGTAGTGCTTGATCTTCAAGCTTCCTAACCTTCTTCTTCAACATCCTAAGCTCAATAGCTAGCTCTCTGTCAGTGCGTGCTTCGCCATCCATCTCTTCTTCCGGAGCTCGTGGTGTGGCCACTGCCGTTCGTGGCAGCATGCGCAACCATTCTTCATGCTCTTCTTGCAGTTCATTCATCAGAGTCTTGGCCAGAGCATCGACCCAAAGAAAGAAGCATGTCACCTGCATGAACACCAAACAGATCAACCCATTGCTCAAACATCCCGACGACGAAAATGGTGCAATTGCCCCGATTCTTACCCCATTCTCGCTGCACACGTAGAACGGACGATTCTGGTTCCTCGGTGTCTGAGAAACCCTTCGATCAACGCCCGCCCGGCACCGCGGATAGACGAAGACAGGCATGTCCACACGCGCCCGGCTCTGCATCCGCGAGGTGGCGCGGGAGCTTGAGGAAGACATGGAGCTCGGAGCCGAAGGGGATCTCAACGCCGCCGCGCCCTCCACTGCTAGCTTCCCACCGCCGCGCCCTCCACAGCTAGCTTCCCGCCGCCGTGCTCTCTCTCTCTCGCCGTGGTCACCGCCGTGCTCTCTGTCGCCGTGGTCACCGCCGTTGTCGCCCGCTTATATAGCACACCCGCCAACGGCTCTCTGCTCAACGGCTCTTTACTGGGTCCCACAAGCCACGCGTGCAACGGTCTAAATAAAATTGGCCGTTTCTGTCGCCTGGTCCCACCTGTAAGGGCCGAGTCAAAAGGTTGACCTGACGGAGACGGCAGAGTTCACGGAACGAATCGGTGCGCATGGACTAGGGGCAAAACTGAGCACAATTCGCATCTGAGGGCAAAACTGAGCACATGGACACCACTGAGGGCAAAAGGATAATTAACCCTTAATGGATTAGCTGTTAGTGACAGAGTATAATAAAATGGAAGGCCCAAGTGGCATCATGCACATTCATCAGTTCAGACAACATGATTGCCGGCTTCTGCGCCGATCGATGCATTATTAATGTATTGAGTAACTACTACAGTCTACAAAGTTGATCATGCCTTTGAGCATATAAGAGATCCTATATCATTAGCAAAGTAGTAATGGTGAAGAAATGTGTGGCTGGGAGCTATAGCTGGGGACATCTCCAAATCTAAGAAACCAAACCACTTTTACCTGTAGTCCCACTCTCACTTATTTGCCGTACTTGGGTGATGATCATTTTAAAGGTGGAAGGGTATAGAAATAAATGAATGGTGGAAAGTATCTCGAAATGGTAGGACAAGAAAATAATGGTAGGGATGTAGTATATATTTTCACACCTGACAGGTTAGAAAGGACAAGGGGGGAGCTTTTAAAAGGTTTGGATGTTAGTAGCAACTACTCTATGTCTCAACGTGGTTAGAGCCTCGGTAGCTGATGTTGTCAAAGCTATATAATTGTGATGCTGTCAGATTTAAATATTTCCTGCGATTGTTGAAATAATTTTATAGTACATGCCGATCTGTAGCGGTAGGTGTAGAGTGTCTTCGACCTGTAAGAAAATCACAAAAGGGACTCTCAAGGTTTGTTTCATTGCTCAGCTTTTCTTACCTAATAGGTGTGTTGATCTCCTTGCCGTCTGCGCTCTGCTTTGCTCCTCTTCCATTTTGGCTAGCAGCAGCTTGGTTGTGCTTGAATATTTCTTCTCTTTCTCCCACGTCAAAGTTATCTGTCTCCTAGGTTGGAGCTCCCTCTTCTTCATCTAGCTACCTCACGCAGTTCTCACAATAACAGGAATAAACACAGCTATTTGGTGCCGCCTCACACATCCGTGTATATATCTTAAGAACAGTCCTTGGGTGTTGTGTTTAGTGTGGCAAAATTCCTTGGGGCTGTTCCAGCTCAGGGCTAAATCTCCAGCAGGTACGCATTTCCTTTCTACGACTTTCCGCAATCCTATCTGTCTCGAGCAATCTAATTTCTCCATGCTCTAGTTTGAATGGGAGACGAAAGTGTGCTGGAGCGTATACTTAACAGAGATGAGGAACCAAGGGATCTGCCATTAGCACTGTTACAGCGCATCACGAAGGATTTCTCCAGAGAGAACAAAATTGGTGAAGGTGGATTTGAAGAGGTCTACAAGGTAAAGTTTATTATTTAGATAATACGCAAAGTTCTTGAGTCCAGTCAAATATCACTACTGTTTTCATTCTAGAAAAAGTGCCTCAAATAGAAGCAGAACTTGGCAACTCTGTTCTGGTATTGTAGAGTTGAGCATCAATTTAATGCTGGCCAACAACAGGGTGAACTCCGGAACGGAATTACTGTTGCTGTGAAGAGGATTGAAGTGAATCAATTCACAATTGATGACATGTCATTTCGCCGTGAGTTTGATAGCCTGATGAAGATCAACCATCAAAATATAGTCCGGTTTCTTGGCTTCTGTTCTAATATATACACATCATACAGCAATAGAAGAGGCGGGAGAAATTAACCTTGTCAATGTTAGAGAAGGATTGCTCTGTTTTGAGTACATCCGCAATGGAAGTCTTGATAAGTATATTACTGGTAAGATCTTATTGCAATTGATGCAGCTCTTCTTTTTTACTTCTTTACCTTCTGCCTTGACTAGTGCTCAGTTTTCAAGTCTGGATCAACCAGACTTGAATTTAAAATATTCTACCACTGCTTGTTATGTAATTTAGATAACTCCTTGCTTTTCCGTGTATTGATTCGTTTACAGATGAATTAAGGGGACTTGAATGGGAACCACGTTATGCAATAATCTCTGGACTTTGCAAGGGTATGTTTTATCTTCACGAGGAAAAAAAGATTGTTCATATGGATCTTAAACCGCCAAATATATTACTTGATGATGATAATGTTCCAAAAATTACTGATTTTGGGTTGTTAAGATCAAATGAAAAGTCGCATACTATGGGTCAACGTTTTGGAACACCGTAAGCTATGACGAACCATTATTTCTAGTTTTCCGTCATTACAGCCTACATTTATTTTATGTCATAATGCATCACAGTATTGTATTTTGTTTCAGAGGATATGTCGCTCCAGAATACAGGGAAAATGGGAAAATTTCATTCAAGTGTGACATATATAGTTTGGGTGTCATCATTACAGAATTGGTAACGGGGCGTAGGAGCATCCCTCACAAAAATACTGTAAGGGCGGGATCCTTCACTATTTAGCACATAAAAGAATGGTTTGCAGGCATCTTTTGTTCGCTCTTTAATATGCATATTATAGTAGTGAATGGCACATATCTACTTTAAACAACATTTTTTTTCATATATATCGCATGTGGATGGATGGATTTGTTTACTGTGCTGAGGCGAACACACACTAATACACTATGGGTCTAACGTCTCTCTCTGAACTAGATAATGGTAATGTAAGATTCTGGGATTATGATAAATAATTAACATTTGTTAAATGTAGGTACTTCGAAGGTGGAGGCGTAGGTGGAATAAGCCACCGACGTTACTACAATACCAGCAAGTAAACAGATGTATTGAAATAGCGGTATGCTGCAGGCACCAAGAACCGCAAGCTAGACCTTCTATAGGTGATATAATCGGCATTCTTTGTGAATCTGGAAGTACGGATGGGCACACTGGCCAGGTAAGCTATAGTTAGTTTAAGATACGTTGTGATCAGAGATATGAAAATGGATGCATCATTTAAGTCAAAAGAGATAATAGTGTTACCGAGATTAGAGAGCTAATGAAGTGTAAAACAGTCAAGTATTGAGATCTAAGGCTGTGTTAATTTGGTTCCACACCCAAACACATATGTTTGCTGATCCTAACCCATGATAGGTTAGCATAATACCAAATCCTAACCCCTGCTAGGTTACGATAATCCTAGTAATTACACATACTTCCTGAAAAAGGTATAATTTCTGATAATAAATCCCCTTGCAGGAAAGCTCCTATCTGGAGATGACATGCTTTGTATTGAGCCGCTCGAGCTTAAGATTAACCAAGAGATGTCATGGTTAGTTAAGCTAACGAACATGACAAAGGCCTGTTTTGCCTTCAACATTAGAAGACCCAGCGAGCAGTACACCATATGGCCAGACAAAGGCATTGTGACACCAGGATGTAACGAGTGTCTTGTTCAGATAACATTGCAGCCACAACAGAGGGCACCACAAGTTACACAGAACGCTGACAAGTTCATCTTGCAGAGCACAAAAGTGCCCAAGAGTCTTAGAGATGAGGATATCATTTAAAATATATTCCATGAAGAGGTTGGTAAAGTGGTTGATGAGGTGGATTTGATGGTTGTGTATGAGCCTACGAAGCACCAAGAAAACTGTAAGAGCAGAAAAGACACCAACATGCCAGCTGAGGAATTTCCCGTGGTGATCAATTACGACCCATCTTAATGTGTTTGTATGCATCTTCCGTCCCTTTCTTCTAAATCTTTCTTGACGAATCAATTTCTATGCTCCCAGATGAAGAAGAAAAAGATTGTTGGGTCTGTTTTTGGAAAGAGCAAACTTGTTAGTAGCAAAATTGCAGAGGCAACTTCCATGGTAAGCTTTAGTCAGATAATTCACTGAGCACTATTGGTGAAATAAATTTATTAAATCTAAGTAAATCATTATTTTGCATACAAGGGTGCCAATTCAAGCGAGCAAGGACAATGTATGGAGCAAACAGAGCTGTTTATTTTACACCCACTACAAAGCTTTTCACACCATTATTCTACCAACATGAGGTACCTCGAGAAAGAAAACGACAGAGCCGTGGATCTACCAATGGGGGCTATGGGCAGCGTACTCGACAAGTTGGGCAAGCTCCTTGAGGTGGACTACAATCTTGTGTAGAAACTATAAGATGGCTAATAATTCTGTTGTTGTATTGATCTTCTGTTGTTGTATTGATCTGACCCATGTGTGGGATATATATAGAGTACAATATGTGAGAGAGACTTGAAGTAGGGGACAAGTCGTACATGGTTTAAACCAATCCTATCTCTAACTCCTAATCTCTAACTTAAACATAATTATACTTCTAACATTCCCCCTCAGTCGTAGCACGAGTGAAGCGGGCGATACGACTGAATTTGAACTCTTGTGTTTCCGTCGTCTTCTCCGCTGCGCCATTATCAACTGCGTCTCTGATGGGTCGACACCTAGGGCGGTGACTGCGTCCCCTTCTGGTGCCTCTCCTATATTCCCTCCCGCAGTCACAGCGGGAGTATCGTGGACGCAAGTGACGAGGCGGACGCTGTTGACTAGAGTTGTTGCCGACGAGTTGCTGCAGACGCAACCATTAATGTCGATGTCGAGGTAGCCGATCATTGCGATATAGCCGTGGTCGAGGTAGTCATGGTCGATGGTGTAGTTGTCGTGGATGATGAAGCCGCACAAAGCCGGAGGCGCAAAAAAAATGCGCTATGACGGAGCTGCAGACGTGGACGATGCACCTTGCGGATGTCAGAGGGTGCCGTCGGCGATGAGTCCACTGGTTTTGCCAAGACCGGAGGAAGCCCATCGAGCACACATCGGTATTGCCAAAACCGTGTGGCTGTGTAGGGTCGTCACTGTAGTGACGCCGTGTCGATGCAGTCGTGCTGTCGTGGATGATGTGGTCGATGCCGTCGTCATGACGCGGTAATGGCCGTCGTCGTGGTCGCGTCTTGCAGAAAAGTCTGTCAGAGGACGCTAGGTGTCCATCTTGTGGACAAGGCAGTGGCGGTGTGTTGACGAAGATGTTGGTGAAGACCACGTTGATGAAGACTTTGGCGATGAAGTGTCGGCGATGGGGTTGCAGAGCGTGTCGACGATGATGCTCCGCGTTGGAGGCGTCCCTTGTGGCGACGAAGTGTCGATGTCGTGCCGTGCCGAGGAAGTATGTTGGCTCGTAGCCTGGCGTAGTCGGATAGCTTGATATTGTTGGGCTCGATGCAGAGGCGGCGGTGTAGCTGTGGAGTACATATCGGCGGCGACGGTCGATGCAGCCATGCAGAAGATGATGTAGCTCGGCTCGGGATGTAGCGGTCGGTGTAGACGATGGTGTCGAGGGCGTCGTTACAGATTGCTCGGTGCTGGAGGTGGTGCACTGTCGTCTGTAGCACGCGCGTTGACGAAGCCATGATGTGGTACGGGATGTCGATGACGAACTGGTGCGAAGCCGCAGAATTGCTGCGTGAAGCTGAACCACCGCGGAGATCCCATCGTAGCTTTGCATGGCATGAGCGTGCATGCCTGATTTCTGGACACCACGTACTCGCGTCCTGGACTCGTGCACAGGAGCACCTCAGATCGGAGTAGGCCCTGGTTCCGATTGGATCGGGACGATGCTCAAATCGATGTGCTTGCCTGAGGACGCCGCGTACGCGTTCTGGCGCACGTAGTAGAGGCCGGCACCCGGGGTGGCTGTTTGTCGATGCAGATCGGATCGAGTCCATGTGACTCGCCGGGTATCGAACTATCGATGCGCTTGTACGTCCGTGGCGTTTGATGTAGATCGCGTCGGGGAGGTGTCGGGCTGATGCGCTCGTCCGACGAAGTTGTGCGGCGCTCGGAGTCAAGCGGGCCGTCGCTGGTCGCGGACTCTCCTGGCCTGCGCGTAGCTTGTCGAGCTTGACGTCGAGCCGACCGGAGTACTGCCCGCTGCATGCACGCGCCACCTGCGCGTGGATTCGGGTCAGATTGGATCTGAGGAAGATGCCCCGGAGTCCCGTCTCCTTTTTGCCGGCTTGTTCGGCCGGCCGGCGCTACCCTTCCTGACTGCACCTGATTTTCATCAAGATTCGAGGATGGTCGGGATTTATTTGTAGCTAAAAAGAAATTGACCTAAGGGATCTGATTTGGAAATCGATCTAATCTAAAGAATCGATCTAACAATGATGAACTCGAAAATTTGATCTAAAACTACGAGACCGGTCAAATCTTTGACTGATCGGGTGCTGCGCCCCTGAGGAGAGAAAATTAATCTCCTCAGGGGCGGCGCGCTGCGGAAGTGGTAGAGGAACCTAGGATCGGCGTCGCGAGACTAACCGCTCTAATACTATGTAGAAATTATAAGATGGCTAATAATTTTGTTGTTGTATTGATTTGACCCATGTGTGGGATATATATAAAGTATAATATGTGAGAGAGACTTGAAGTAGGGAACAAGTCGTACATGGTTTAAACCAATCCTATCTCTAACTCCTAATCTCTAACTTAAACATAATTATACTTCTAACATCTTGAAGACAACATCAAGACAGATATCAAGTCTTTTTCTGAAAAGTTGATGAAGATGCACCAAATCCTCCGCAAGAAGGGAAAGCTTGATGGGGCCAAGATTTGGGTTGACCAAGTCAGGGAGCTGTCAACTGTCATATCACATAGAGGATATGGTCGACGGATTCCTGGTGCACGTCGAGCCTAACTCTAATTCGAGTGGCTTTAGGGAGCTTACGCATAAAGGGCTAACACTTTGGGAGAATGGCATGACGACTCGCCATCAGATTGGTGATGTGATCAGACAGATCAAGAACCAAGTTCAGGATGTGGCCGACATGCAAGAGAATTATAACTTCAATGTCAACAATGTTGTGGCTAATGCAACTGCAATATCCGCCACTGACCTTCGGATTTCAGCTATGTATGTAAATAAAGAACGACTCATTGGCATCAAGCAGGGCCGTCTCCAGAAATTCGGGGCCCCGGGGTGAAAATAAAAATTGGGCCCAAAACTTCAAAAAGAGTCATATGACAAAAGAACTAATATAGATCATTCGTACTCTCCATTTATTTCACAAATCCAGTCTGATTTCTTTTGCATGATATTTAGACATATATCAAATACTAATGCTAAAAAAACAGTAAAGGAATACTAAAGCTATAAACTAACCTCATGTCCTACCGAAAGTCAACATTCGTCTAGTATTCCTTGAAATGAAATCTTCAATCATATCTTCATACTTAATCTTTTCCAGGACATCATTCTCAAGTGCTATTGTCGCCAACCCAGTGAGTCTTTCTTGTGTCATAGTAGAACGCAAGTAGGACTTCAACAACTTGAGTTTAGAAAAGCTCCTTTCCGCGGATGCAACTGTCACGGGAATGGTCAACAAAATTCTGTATGCAATAACAGCATTAGGATAGATTAAGGAGCGCTTCTTCAAATAATTCAGAATATCAAGAGGGCCCATAGATTTTTGAAGTGAATCCTGTACGAAAATTAGCTCGCAACACAATTCAGCTCCATCAATATCCGTGTGCTCTCCGCTCTTAAGTGCCTCTTCAAGATTAATGCAAGCAGCCATCAAACTCTTGTCATCAATTGATCGCAACCTATCTGAACAAGAAACCAAATATCTTTTCGTACCCCTGATATTGTTCAAATCTAATGTTAAGTGAAGTTATGGCTTGATCAACAACACAAAGAAAATAGTTGACCCTAAATGACTCCTCTAGAGATTGTGAATCAATAAATGCATCATCTGCGCCCTCATCAAATTGTATTTTCCTTCTGATTTTACGCTTAGTGCGGAACTCTGGATGAATTTCCATCTCCAATGCAATTTGTTTGCACTTTCCAATGCTTTCGAAAAGCCAGTTTTTCTATACTTAGTGAAAAAGGAAATCAAACCCTTCACAGACTCAATTGCAACATCAATAAGCATATCCTTTGACTGTAACTGTTTGCTGATCAAATTAACAGCAGATAATATCTCGTACCATATGATTATTGACACTAAAAAATCAAAACCACCAAGTTCATTTTCCGCAATGATTGAGCTTCACTTTGTATGGCTGAATCTTTATCACTTTCTGCCACTTGTAGTAAAGCTTCCCTGATTTCTGGTATCTGAAACCTTATAGCATGAACACTATCAATACGACTCTCCCATCGTGTAGATGACAATGACTTTACAGTCAGTCCTGGTATGTTAGCTTTGAGAATTTGCCATCTCTTAGTAGAATTAGCAAATATTGTATAGATGCGCTGAATAACTCCAAAAAAATCTGTAGCTTTACGACAAGACTTTGCCATATCACACAATGCCAGATTCAGACTGTGACAACCGCAAGCTGAATAAAAAGCTCTTCAATTTATTTCCAAAACTTTGTTCTGTACCCCTTTGTTTCTTCCTTTCATATTTGACCCATTGTCATGTCCCTGTCCTCTCACATTGTCCACATCAAGGTCAAGACTCTTTCATTCCTTTTGTAGAGCATCAAACAATCCTTGCCCAGTGGTGTCATTCACATCCAAAAAGCCTAAGAAGGACCCTTCTATGCAAAACGAATCTGAAGATGCATCAACATACCTAATTATCAAAGACATTTGTTCTTGGTGGCTTGCATCAGGAGTACAGTCAAGTATAACTGAGAAGTACTTGGCTTCTTTTACCTTTCGAATGATTTCCGACTTGATTGCAGCAGCGAGCAAACTTATTAACTCATTCTGGATGGAAGGACCAAGATAATGATCACGGATTTTATCAATGGTGATGCGGTCAACATGCTCCTTCATAATTGGGTCAAATTCAGCGAACATCTGAACCATTCCTAAGAAATTTCCATTGCTCTCTTGGTACAACTTGCAATTACTTCCCCGGAATGCTATGTTGCGTTCTGCAAGAAATTTTACAATGAACAAAATTCTGAGTAAAACTTTTCTCCAGTGCTCCTTCTCTTTTTCAAGTTCTCGCTGAGCAACTTTATCAATCGTTTGGTTCTTCTGAAACCTAAGGCGCAAGTCATACCATGTAGCCATATTTGTGACATGTTCTCTACTAGTTTCATGCTCTTTAAGTCTAGTGAGAAGATGATGCCAGTAATTGAAACCATCATGTGCTAAATGACCTCTCACATGCCCCTTTCTTAATAATTTGCAGCAGAAACAAAATACTTTGTCAAGATCTTTGCTGTATACAAGCCATTCTCTGTCACATTTTTCTCCATTTGAGAGAACTCTAGTGTATGACAATGCAGAAAACCTTCTACCGAATTTGTCTACATCACCATGCTCAATAGACCAGTCTCTTTTAGGACCCTTTTGTAGCAAAATATCGATCATTTTAGCATCAAGTGCATCCCAGTTTCTGGGATCAAATATATCAGGCGTAAAATAATTGTTGTTGTCATCATCACCTTCAATGGCAGTACTAACAGCATCACCTTCAGCACCAATATTAACATTATCACCTCCATCTGCAATATTAGCATCATCATCTTCATTTACAGTGCCAGCCTCTGTCTCAACTACAATGTTAGCATCATCACCATGACGATCACCAACGTTATCATTGGGAGTCTGGGCGTCAGAATTTAATGGAGGTTCTCTCACGACAAAACTGTCAAGAGAACCCTTTAGACGTTGCGCTTCTGCTTCTTGCTTTTGCTTCTTCTTACGCTTTTTACAACCAGAATCATATGTTCTGGAAGACATGATGATTCAGAAATAAATGCCTCCTGTTTTATAAACCAAAGAAATTTAATGATTTATTATTCAAACATGAAATTTCCTAATTAGTGTGAATAAAAATATAAAGATATGTACAACTGATCAAGAACAAACTGATCCTACTCGCTACTCCTAACTAGGGCCTGCTATTAACCTAGGTCAGGGAGATCAAATTTTGAAATTTACCATGTACAGGGATAAAATTAAGTATACCTAATGGCAGCCTGGTCGATCGCCGATGACGGAACCGCGGACGCGAAAGCCAGAAGCGGGCGACTGGCGGAACCTTGAAAGGCAGCAGCGGACGACGTCTTGGCCTCTTGGGCGACTAGCGGAATCAGCAGGCAGGCGATTGGCGGAAGGCAGGACCGCAGCAGACGAGACGGCGTCTGCTCGTGGCGGAAGCAGGCGAACCGGCGGCGTGTTAGCGATAGATGGGATTCAGGAACACTCGATGGATACGGGAATAAGCAGTTAGCGGGCCTCGTGGGCAGGATTTTTGTTGCTGCGTACGCCGCTGGATTAATGGCAAAGTGTGATTAAATTTGTATACATAATACTACTAATACCTAGTAATTTGGGGGCCCTGTGCGGTCGCCCACCTTGGCCACCTCCAACGACGGGCCTGGCATCAAGGCGCCAAGAGATGAGCTAATAAGGCTATTTGAGGAGGATAGTGATTATACAAAGCTCAAGACAGTCTCTATCGTTGGAATGGGAGGACTGGGAAAGACTACACTTGCCAAGGCAGTGTATGACAAGCTTAAAAAAGATTACCATCCTAGAGCTTTTATTCCGGTGGGTCAGAATCCTGATGTGAAGAAAGTTTTGAAGGACATTCTGTTGGAATTTGGACACAGTTCAGCAATCCTGGACTTGGATGTGCGTCAGCTCATCAACGAACTCAGAAAGGCCCATGGCCCATGGCCAGCGCAACGGACTGTTGGTCGGGAAAAGCCCGTGGCAAGCCCAACAGATTGTTGGTCGGAAAGATATGTTGGTCGGGAAACGGTTTTCCGTCTGGTCTTTTCTCAGTAGACAGTGTCGGTCGGCAATAGTCTTTCCCAACTGTTTGTGCGTGGAACTTGTATGCCTGACCAACCTGGCTTTTAGAGATGTGTGTTATGGTGTAAGTGACAATTGTGTTGAGTACCGTGATTATTAGGAAAGACGAGATAGACCAGGATTTGTTCTGGCTTGTCTTGTATTCCAAATAGATCATTATACTCCTATATATATGCCCACGAGGCTCAAGCAATACAACAACTATTCCATCAAATCCCTCTCTCCCTTTTAACATGGTATCAGCCTTATCTCGATCCTAAACCCTAGCCGCCGCCGCTTCCACACCCGCGTGCCGCCCTCGGGGTGGTCAGCCTCCATGACCGCCGCCGGGGGCTGCGCCGCCCGTACCTAGGGTTCGTCCCCCGGTCGTGTTGACCGGCTGCCCTAGAGAGTCTTTTTCCCGAGCCCTTACTCCGCGTTTTTCTCTCTCCTGCCGGTCACCTTGATCGGCGCGTTTTCTTTTTGGTTTTCCGATCTATGCTTGATCGGTTTGCGTTGCCCGCCGTCGCTTCCGCACCCGCGCACCGCCCCCAGGGCGGTCGGCCTCCATGACCGCCGCCGGGGGCAGTGCCGTCCGTACCTAGGGTTCGTCCCCCGGTCGTGTTGACCGGCTGCCCTAGAGAGTCTTTTTCCCGAGCCCTTGCTCCGGGTTTTTCTCTCTCCTGCCGGTCACCTTGATCGACGCGTTTTCTTTTTGGTTTTCCGATCTATGCTTGATCGGTTTGCGTTGCCCGCCGCCGCCGTCGACACGCCGCGCCTCTACTCCGACACCGGCGCGACCGGCTGGCTACTTCACCGACACGGCGGCTCCGCGCGACAGGCGGCCCCTCAAGGTCGTCGTCCGTGCGCCGGCCTGCCCGTCGCCCAGTGCTGGCCGTCACCGCCCTGTTCCGACCGAGCGCGCCTCCGCAGGTCCCGTGAAGATCGTCCCTGAGTTCAGCGCGTCCCTCCACCGATCGAGCAAAGGGTTGCCGTTGTGTTACCCCGACGGGGCCGCAGCGCCGCCGCCCCGTGGTTCTCCTTGCGGCTGCATCGACTCATGCGTCGCCGCTGCGTCGCCCCTTCGGGCCGTAGTGCTCGATACGCGGTCCCCGCCGCCGCCTCGAGGCCATCCCCGCGGTTGCACCGACCCGCGTTCTGCCGCTGCATAGCCCCTTCGGGCTGTAGCGCCGCGCCCCGCGGTTCCCGCCGTCGCCCCGACCTGTCCACCGTCGTTGTGTCGCCCCTTCGGGTCGTAGAGCCGCGGCCCGCGGTCCACTGTGCCGTCACCGTGCGTCGACCTCCCGTGGTATGATCCGCGCCGTCTTCCTTGGTGCGGGAACGCCACCGTTCGTGCCGGTCTTCATCGCGCTGTCGGGTTCTTCGCCTACTTCGAGCACCGCCGCCGCACTCCTAACCTAGCCGCCGCCGTCGTCAGGCCGCCGCTGCCGCTCTTCTTTGGCCGCCGCCGCCGCTACCTCCGTAGCTGCCGCCGTCGCCCGTCCACCCCGCTCGTCTTGCCTTCGGATTTCACCTGTTTGAGCAACCTCATCGGTTTTCACTCCAACCACGACACCGCAATGCATCGATCGTTACCACTGTGGGGGGGGGGGAGGGGGGTGTCCGTCGTCTTGCCTTCGGATTCTTCTCCAGCCTCACCGTTTGTGTCGCTACCG
Source organism: Triticum dicoccoides (assembly GCF_002162155.2). Taxonomy (NCBI): domain Eukaryota; kingdom Viridiplantae; phylum Streptophyta; class Magnoliopsida; order Poales; family Poaceae; genus Triticum; species Triticum dicoccoides. The sequence goes on along the minus strand of NC_041391.1, from coordinate 8,491,602 downwards.
TTGTGACTGCGAGGGGATGTGGAGTATCGTGATTATTAGGAAAGACGAGATAGACAAGGATTTGTTCTGGCTTGTCTTGTACTCCAAGTAGATCATTGTACTCCTATATATATGCCCACAAGGCTCAAGCAATACAACAACTATTCCACCAAATCCCTCTCTCCCATTTAACAAATTGTTTCCAGAAAAGGGTTTCAAGTGGAATGATCAAGCCACAAAGGCTTTTCTGGCTCTGAATACGATGGCTCGTACCCCTGTTTTGGTCCATTGAGCATGATGCGTGTGACACCCGTGTGGGAGCGGTGTTAATGTGGCGTGGTCATCCTATCGCATATAGAGCAAGTCGTTGGGAGTCATGAATTGCAAGCTGTCAATTTACAAGAAATAACTTGTCACGGTGATCATGGCGGTGGACAAATGGCGTCAGCACCTTCAGAAAGGCCGTTTTACCATTTTGACCGATGATAAGAGCCTTTGCAACTTAACTGACCATCAACTCACATCAGATCTACCATGAAAACAAGCTTTTGCCCCGCTTTATAAATAAAACAACCAACCAGTCCAACAAGCAGTAGCAACAAACCAAGAATGGGGTGGCAGATTCTCTATCGTGCAGAGCTCATCAATTTGAAACACTGAGCGATTCCAGTTTGCAGGCCAGATTGGATACAGGAAGTACTGAATTCGTATCATACAGAAATGGCCGCACTGTTGCGGTAGCTTGCAATTCACCCTCCTTACGTGATAGGTTATACTTTGGAGCATAGGTTTATTGAACAGTACAAGGGAAGATTGGTCATTGGGCAAAATTTTGCACCACAGACAAAACAGATGGCTTCTCTGTATGATAGTGTCGTCGGTGGTCATGGCATTCAAGCAAGTTATCAACCAGCCAAGAAAACTTTACTGCTTGGGATGCGAGAAGCCCGAGAGGGTGGGTGATGCGGAGCATCCTTCGGTCATCCCCATGGATCTACCATCGTCTCACCAAGCACCAAGAGGACCCATGACAAGAGCTAGAGCTAGAGCTCTCGAGACCGAGGTGACTTCTTTCCTTAGTGATATCTCATATGACCCTCTCGAGACATGGCTACTATCTAAGTCCGGAATGTTGTGCATGATTAGGTACCAAGAGGACCCTTCCGAGGATGCACATGAAGATGGTCGAGACCCCAAGTCCATGGAAGAAGAGAACCAACGGGAGAAGGCGAGAACAGCTTCCAGGCACCAGACATCCGGCCATGGCCCCGGACATCCGGCCCCTGGAGATCTTCCCCACAGCCAGGCGACTGCAGCATAAGCTACAGGGCCCGGACATCCGGCGTCCGGCCCGGACATCCGGCGTCCGGCCCGGACATCCGGCCCTCCTCAGCAAAAATCCGGCCTCCGGCCCGGACATCCGGCCACGGCGTCCAAGGAGCACAGAAGGTTGCCCCATCAGCCGGGACATCCGGTCGTCACCCCGGACATTCGGCGCCTCCCAAAGCCCCGGACAACCGGCACCTCCGCCCGGACATCCGGCCCCGTCCATCCAGAGAGCAGCACGGCCGTCTCCACCAGCCCGGACATCCGGCCCTTCAGCCCGAACATCCGGCCCCACGCGAGCGACCGGACATCCGGCCCGTCGCCCGGACATCCGGCCTTTCCTGTCTGCGAACAGTGTAAAGGCCGAGGCCCATGTACCTCCCTTCGCCCCTAGACTATATATACTCCATCCACACCTATGTTTTAGGGTTAGCATTGGTTTAGCTCATTTGAGATAGAGCATTGCTCATCCGTACCGGATCTACTCCTCGTGAGGGGCCGCACCTCTTCGGAGAAGATCCACCCGGATTCAAGGCCTCCATCCGGACTCGATGATCTAGCACTTGTGTGATCTATTTCGTGTCGGTTGAGTGTTTCTCTTGTTTCCCCTCGTGATTTCCCTTGTGTTCTTCCGTGCGTTCTTCGTATTCCCCGTAGGGATCATCTCCAAACGTGAAAGATCGACCCCATAGGGTTCTGCCCTACATCAGTGGGGGTGGGAGTGCCGCGCCGACGCCATGTGGTCTTTGCTCGGCAGCGCAGACCAAGGGCCGCGATAGGGGACGGGTGTGGAGGGGAGCCTAGCCAGTAGCTAGGGCTTCGCTCCCAGGTTGCCAGCGGGGAGCAACACGGGACACGAGAAGCCCGATAGGCCTAATAACTTTCATACGAGGAAGTTCTACGGAAGTATTGTTAATCAGGTGTCGAACAGACCATGGTTGTTCAAAGTACAACATTTGTTTGCTTGGAGTATGTATGAAGATAAAACAAGTTTATTTGATTTTTATCGGATAGATCAATTAATGCTCCGACTGCAGGTTCATCAAAACATGCAACGACTTCATGCACCAGCATTGTTTTGCACAAGCACGAGATCTCTTGGCGGCGGCGGCTGATTGTAGTCTCGGCAGCAGCACTCTGTTCTGTTGTGACGGCATTTGGACATGATACTGTAAGCATGACCTTCACCATGTTTTAAAACTTTGCAATAAGAGAGGCACCCCGGAGCAGTGCAGTGCAGTAATTGACGGCACTCCCAACCCTCCTCTACAAATGAATTACATTATTGCGGCAATAGCAATTCAGTTTAGCTTGTATACAAAGATAAAACAAGAATATAGTTAGCTAGATTTTTGTTTTTCCATGTTTGGAAATCGTAGAGTAAAACAAGCTGGACATTGTTGCATACCTTCATCAGTTCCATGACAAGATGGCAACGAAGAGGACATCATCATGACGACCAAGAGAGCAACCGCCATGGTGTAGACAATGGTCCTTGTATCGCTATTGAGGATTGCCATACCACAACAAGAGAGTACTTCTACTTGCCCTGCTTCTTCCTTCCCCTATATGGGATCCACGCTGCCAAGCTCCATTGCTGGTATTTATATAGAGCCACCACCAAGTTGTGGATATCGATCGATTCCTTGTTGCATTTATGCGTATCTTTAAATTAATGTTCACATATATCCTTGTACTGACATGCTCCGACCTTTGTATACACTATATTTATTTCATATTCTTTTGTGTGGTATTTAATGTCAGGGTTTGTACAGGAGAAAAGCACGAATTAGATCGCATGCATTTAGTTGTATCTTGTATTTATTTCCCCAAACTAATTGTTGCTAGGCAAATAATATAATAAGAGATTGCATATCCTATGTTGGCATTGATACCATATTTCGTGGCTCTGTTCATGTGGTTTCTGTCTTGTCATACTCTGCCTTTTCTCTAAAAAAACATATCCTATTAAGTTCAAATAAATGTCACATCTCTTGTATTTGTTTTTGTTGATTTATATGAGCACTAATGCAAGATAACCGTTTGTACCATGCATTTATTTCAAGTTTCTCATTGTAACCATGGGCCACATATGGGCCGCAATAACCTTGGGCCGCAAACGGGCCAAAACATGACATTGGCCACTAATGGGTCGTATAACATCATACATTTAAAAAGGTTCAAAACACAACATGGTCCACAAACGTGCTAAAAGCACAATGGCCCGCTAATGGGCACAAACACATAATGTGTTGTTAATAGGCGGAAAGCCATCACGGGCTTAATACAGACCATAGGCATAATTGGCTATTAATTAATGGGACAAATGTACGGTCTTGAAACGACCCAAAGATTTCATGCGCCTTTAATGGGATGAATAGAACCACTGGCTGAAAATGGCCCGGTGGCAGAACAGGCCGCTAGCAGATCGAAAGGTCTTAAGGGCAAAAGACGGAATAAACAAATCTTTCATGGCCAACATGGCTGGATTTTCATCAAGGTTATCATAACCAGTGTTAAATGATTGAGATTTCAAAGTCATTTCAGAGAGATGGCTATTATTTCCTAATCCAAACACCAGCTTACAACAAGGAGCATTGTTCAACATTAACATGCAAAGCAGTCAACAAACATCACCCAGACGGTGGATACGATTTTATTCTACAATGGAAGTATGAAAGTCCCATCCCATGTTGCTGCAAGCATGCACTATGGCACTTGGGGGCTAATGCATAGTCATTATAAATAGTCTCATTGAAGACCCTACCCATCACATAATGATGCGCCGCCCTTGGGGGCTACCAATTGCTCCTGTCAAAAATTCAAAGTATACAAGCCTTAATCCACTACATGAAAAGTGACCCAAAGCTTGGGGGCTACATCATATGATGTTATTTTCAAAGGAGTACATGTAAGTCCCAGGTCGCTGGAGGCAAGACAACCCGACACTTGGGGGCTACAGCAGTCAGTTGTTTACTAAGATTATACAGTCCAAATTGAAGACCCGGCTCATCACGTACCGATGAGCCGGCCCTTGGGGGCTGCACATGTGAAGTGCAAAACATTCAGTTTATAATTGGAGACTTGGCTGGACAAACTGTTTCTCTCCAAAAGATGCAACATTTGTATTTAAGCAAGTCTTAAGCTATCACTTTCTTCTACTCAACACTTGGGGGCTACAGGTGAGGGAGGAACACCTTCAAATTTTTAGTTTTATGCGAACCAGGTCTCATATTTTTGGTGAAGAAGTTTGCAAAGATTATCTCCTCCGAGATATTCAGACAAGTCAGCTCAACATCGTATGAATTTTTTATCAAAGTCTGAAGCATTGAAAGTTGACACTACATCAGACAAAATTTTCTTTTTATCAAGCCAAGGCGTTTTTTAAGACAACTCAAGATATCATATGGGTTATTTTTTCAACTCAAGATATCATATGTGTTATTTTTTCTGCATGGAATTACCATCGGCAGGTTGATATGACAGAGACCCAGATTTTCAGGAGCTGGCTCATTATCTATTCTTATTTCAGAAAGCTTAGCATGAATGCACGCCAAGCCTGTATTCAAGATAATCTGGGGGCTAATGTCGGGGGAATTGCCCGCAGCTAAACCCGGCTCATGACATTAAGTTATCTCCGAAATATATATAACTGTATGCATTAAGCAGGAGGCACCTTTCAAGTTATTGAAAACACATCAGAAGTGGTGTTAAAGGGTCATGTAGCAACCAGACAATGAAGATTAGACTGCACTATGTGCGTATGTTCACTCTGACTAACATATTTGGCAGTGAGTGTTTCTTTTCTTGTGTAGTAATCATCAATCATTCACACACTTGATTAATGGATACATTTTCTCAACACTTCCTTTCCATTTTTGTGCACTAAACCTCAGTTTAACACTCTCACCTGAAGAAATGACTTTGATGACAGATTGTCAACAACCAGAGAGAGCAAACATGTTTAAGTGCAGCCTGGAGCATGCTGAATTTCGAGATAGATTTACACCAAAATGACCTGGCTTCTTAGGATCAGCAGAAAATCAAAAATATCCAATCTGTCATTAACGCAATGGTCATCGAAAACTATATACCTGACAAGAAATAATTAAATGCGCTAGAGCCCGATGTCATGCAGAAGTGGTAAACTGTCCACAAATTTTGCAAGCTGGGTAAATCCTTCTTTCAGGTCATGTGATCGTCTTAGTTTCTTTCAAGTAGCTAGGCAACTGGGACTTCACACGGAACCTGTGTAAAGTACAGACCTTCACATCAGAGCCGAGCATTAACCAGGCATGCAAGTCGACTAATGTCTGCTGATATTAGATACTAATATACAAGAGTTCACACGGCTAAATCCAACAAGTTCCACTTCACGGACAGGCGCATAAAAGTAGAACAGCCTACATTCTACATAGAGGAGCAATCTCAGCATCAACCACATCATAGAAGAACATAATAGACTACATAGCAGGACAATTTGAGCATCGAGTAGCCATGTCTGCGTCACAGAAAAATAGAACAACTTCACTACACTAACTACCCATGCCAGCGTCTCAGCAAAACAGAAGAACCTCCCTAGACCACTAGTCATGGCGGTGTCCCAGCAACCCGAATTTCACTCTCTCTTAATACCTGCAGAACAATCAATGTCATCCCAGTCAAACAAATTGGTAATGTTCTCTCACAGCAGAACAAATTTTGTATGATCCCCAAAAAATAAGCATTAACTTTGCTGGAGTGCAGATTATACAAAAAAAAAATATCCAAAGCTGAATCGGCCCAGTACACAAGCTAATACTACAAACGGAGAACAACAATAAGGGAACATTTAGTTTGCATTGCCACCTATATGCTGACATGTTTTCAAGATTCTTGCAATATAAGTAGTTAAGTACACACGATCACAGTAGAAATTACGAGATCGGTGACTCACCGCCTATCATCTGAGGCAAACAAACTCTAAGATTGTCAACTCATTCCAGATTTACTTTTGTGTGCCAACCCATATGTGAGGCTCAGAGTACAAACGGAAAATGGCACAAAGGCATGCTTCTTGAAAATGCTTCTTGCAAATTGGGTAACCAAGCAAAAAAAAAAGATATATGAAAAGATAAAAGTATCTAAGTTGTTTGACCAAGATAGCATGTTAGCAGATCAAGTGTGTACACAGTTCCAGATCCGCTCCTTTCGTCCCAACTCTCCTGCCTACAAGCAAAAGAAGCCCAAAACATATGAAAACTCTAAGAGAAGTTGAGTCCAAGATAGAAAATGAAGCCACATATATCACCAGGTCCAAAAAAGAATGGTAAAAATGTTTACATGTTCGGAGAAATGCATTTATCCAGAATTATTGTCGAGTGAGGTTTATGAATTGATGATTTCTATCAAGATCGATCCAGTTAAATTTTAATCTTGCAAGGAAAAATAGTGAATAAGAAAACATGACAAGCTTTAAGCCACCTCCAGATGTTCCAATTGCTTAATTACTTCAGATGGTTTCACTACTGCAGCTATTGCCACTTTCCAATTTTTAGAACCCCCCTGATGAAAAGATCATTACAAGTACATAATGGTATTTAGCCTTTAGCAATGGCCAGGAAACAAAGCAATATTTGTATTCCTGTTCTAGCTTTAATGGAGCTCTATAATAACAAGAAATTAGATAACCATAAGATGACCAGATCAACAGAGGAACAAACAAGACAACATATTTTTATGTAGAGTGAATTCCACTTTTTACTCCTTAGTTATGCATTTTTGACACTAATTACCCTGTCGAATGAAAAATCATCAAGATTACCCCTTTTAAAAGCTTTGAAACCTTGTTTTTTTATGCGTGTCTATTGGGCAAGGTGTAAGGTGTTGACCAGAGTTTAAAAATATCAAGACGAGGAGGAGGATTTGAACATATGGGTAAGAGAAATCTGAACATGAATATCGATTATGCCCTCAGATCTTTACGCATTTTACCGTGCCACGTCGGTGTAACATGCCGGTACTATCTAACAGAAACAAGCAAAGTGCTAAACTGGGGTAAAACTGTGTTCAAAATCTTCTAAATGAAATATTTGGTAGAGGTTGCAGTAAATAGGGTAATATGTGTCACAAATGCAGAACTACAGAGTAAAAAGTGGAATTCACTCTTTTATGTATCTAGCTCAATCCTAATAACAGGAACAATGTTACCGCAATAACGTACCAAAAGTAACTGGAATGAATACGAGCGAAACAAACTAAATGGACTTTTTTGCTTGTGCAATGTAGATAGGGCGTATTACCTGCAGTATAGAAATTCCTGTAGGGATAAAAGGTGTCAGGACATATGTTGTTTCTTTTAACAATATGTTTGATCTGCATCGAGTCAACTTGGAGTGTGAAGTTGCCGGTTACAGTAGTGAGAACAATCACATTTGCGTCCTCATCATACCCGACGAAAAGTGCAGAATACATTCTCGTTGGAACCATACCCTCGAGTGGAATGGTTTTCTGCAGCAGCACCCATTCAAAAACACCATCGCAGTTAGATTTCCTCTCCCATAATTTGATAGTCAGGTCCAGCGAAATAGCAAGGCCTAGTCCATCATTCTCCATCCGTAAGAGATGAAAATACCAGTCGTCGGTACCATGGTTTTCTACCAGCTTTTCGATCAGACCAAGACTTTGCATTTCGAAATCAAACACAAGGACATCACCTCCAGAAATCAACAAGCAAAGTGTATTCCCGACAAGGGTGCTGGGCCTTCTTAACCTAGACATTCCAGCTGTTATCGTCATCATCGAGAAAATATCTCCCCAAACACCAGACGCCGAGTCGTAGACAGAACAAAATGCCGGTGTATTGTACTCAGCGCAAACCAAAACCAATTTAAACGGGCTCGAGAAGCAATCTCCGTGGACATGCCCATCTTCGGCATCGATGCACAATACAGTGCCATGCCAGGCACAGTAATCCCTCCTCAAGACGCTGTTGTTGAACCCTGGTGGAAAAGCCACACGACGGTCTCGCCGTTAAACTCTTTGATTAGGAGAGAGAGTCCGTGGCGGCAGCCCATGTATGCATGTTCATGGTATGGTGTGCTGCTCTTTGACCGGGAGAAGCGGGCAGCAGGGATGCGGTCAGGCGAGTCCATAGCAGGAATGAAGCTTTTAGCATACCCTCTGAAGAAGCCGAGCAGAGGAGGTTTCCGGTGGTGCTTGCGGAAGCGTTTGCGGAACTTGGGTTCGGAGAGGATGCTGCCCCAGTGCCTGCATACGGCCGACGCGCGGGGGAGCGAGGACGGCTTTGGAGGGAGGCGGACAAGGATCTCGATGAGGAGGTTGTCGTCGCTGAGCACATTGGACACCGGGTCGGCTGGCGGCCTGGAACACAGCAGCCTATTTCCATCCACACACGGAGAGCTGGGAATGGGATCGGCACTGACACAAAAAAAAAAAAGAAAATTCAATCAATTGGCTGGTTTCTCCAATGATCCAGCACACATATGCACATCCATCAAGCATAGCATAGCAAACACAAAGTAAGTAGGTGCACAAACACATATGTACATCCAGCACAGCATAGCATACACAAAATGAAGAGGGGGTCACAGGAACTAGATGGGGAATTTTACCCTTGGTCCTTGGCCTTGTCATCTTCCACACACGGCGATCCGGCGATGGGACGGCCCTGACATGAAAAGAAAATGCAGTCAATCAACTGGTTGGAAGCATCCAACACACATATGCACATCATCCATCCATGAATCCATCCATCCAGCATATAGCACACACAAAGTAAGTACAGTGCACTGCACAAAATAAAGAGGCCGGGAGAGGAAATGGATGGTGAATGTTACCCTTGGAACTGGGGAATCTCAGCAGCCGGATCCATCATCTCGTCTCCTCTCTCAATTGCTGTAATGAAGCAGGGGAAGAATGTTAGGGCTTGATTTGGAGGGGGGAAATTAACAAGAATGGGAGTAGATTAGATGGAGATGGACGGGAAGGAGTAGATTGGGTTGCCTGACCTCGAATCGCCGGTGGGTGGCTGCCGGGGCTGGGGACGGGGCGGCGGGGTGAGGTCGCCGGCGGCGGGGTGAGGCCAGCTGAGTGAGAGTGGGGGACTGGGGACTGAGAGTGGAGACTGCAGTAAGCACGGTTGCAGCCTAGCCTGCCATGTAAACCGTGGCCCATCCAAGCCCAGCCCAATCTGCCAGTTAGGAATCGCCCTATCGCCTAAAAAAGGCCCCTAATTCTAAAAAAAAAAACTAAAAAAGGCCCCTTTTTTTCAATAAAACATCTTGCCACTCCTAAAAAAGTCTTGCCTATAAAAATACAATCTTCTTACTCACACCAGAAAAATGCCTATCTTTTTACTCACACTAAAAAAGGCATTTCTCACAAAAGGCCACTGAGATTTTCTTTTAAAAAAATAGACTGATGACTATGTGCAAGTTGCTGGAAAAAAATCAAATCGTCAGATGATTTTTTTTTCATCAGTATCGTATTTATGGAAAGCCGTACTTTTATTTAGGCAAGACATTTTTTATTAGATCATTTCATTTTTTATTTTGTGGGATAAGTTTAATTTCGAACACCATGTTTTTTTTAGGAAAACCATGATGTTTGGTAAAGCATAAATATCTTCGTTCCATTTCTTATTTTGAGATGTCTGATTTAAAAAAAATCATGAATATCCTTATATTTCTGAATTTTCTTTTTTTTATTTTACTACACTTTCTTGTGGTATTTTTCAAGGAGTTGTCTGTACAATAATTTTATAAATCCTATTTTGATCACCTTTTCACCTAATAAGTTGACTTTCGGAACCTTTTTTTTTTGTTTTACTTTCTTTATATCTTCCAAGCATGTTATAATGCTTCTTCCAATTCATCTACCAGCAACACAGCAAGATTCCCAAACTACTTAATCAGTACAGAGTTTCAACTGCTTTACTTATATTCTTGTATTTTTGTGCAGTATTATGTTGTAATGAACTAATTGACCAATACACATACACAGTAGTACTATGAGCGAATTGAACCCTCTTTTTTCTTTTTTTGCTATGGAGACTGAATTGAGCTATTCATCGCATGCTGTTGAAGACTGCATGAATAAGAGAAAAAGTAATCTAAGAAAACTGAGACTGTGCTAAAAATACTGAACATAAAACGAGGCTAAGGGGGGAAGTTCCCTCCCTTCTTTGTTAGGTAGGTGGGAGGATTCGAACCCAGGTGGCTTGAGTGGAAACAGAACGCACTCGGCCTTGCCCTCGGAGGCTCTCCACAAAAAAAAAAATCAAGGCCAAACATTTTGATTTTGACAGCAACAACAATCTAAGGCAGCATTTTCCTTATGCGCATGTAGACGCAGGCACCAAGGTGCGGCCGACAGAAAAAATGCCGCCGTGGCAGTCACCGGTTGGCTCTCTCACCAGGCTGCGTCAGTCTCTCGTTTTTCCTGGAGAACCGACTTTAATGGACTGAGTGTCGAAAACGGCAAGTCCAAGATGTGAAAATATCTTCAGCGTAATGCAGGACAATAAAAATCTCCATGGCAGATCCAGAACAAGACTAGAATTTAACAAAAAATCAGTAATTTTCTCCAGTCAAACAAAGTTCAAACAAAAACTCACAACACTATTTTGATTAAGAGCCAAGCCACAAAACTCTTTGAAGTTCAAACAAAGACTGACAACATTTTCTTGATTTGTCTCCTCCAAGAAAGAGCCAAGACATCAGTTAGACCACTAGCAACTGGGAATATACAACTGGGGCTAGGTTTGTGCTCTAGCTAGGCAGTAAAACAGAGCATATACAGGCATTGTCTGTCCCTGCTGCAAGTGGAGATGTGAGCAGCATTATCACAATTAGATCACTAGCAAGACTCACAGTTAGGGACTTCACAAAGAAACTCTGTAAAATGCCGAACCAATTCCACGAGTCACTAATCAGGCACGCAAATTGACTGATGTCCGCTGAACTTAGATACTAATATATATATAAGAGTTCAGATGATTAAACCCGATAGGCTCACTTCACGGCCCGCGGTACCTAAAAGTAGAACAACCTACATACTACATAGAGTTGACATCTCAGCATCGATCACACCACATGCCACAGCATACTACATAGTAGAGGATCCAACAGACTACATAGCAGGACATTTTAAGCGTGAACCGCATCATACAAAATAGAAGAACTTCACTACACAACTGGCCATGTCTGCATCTCAGCAAAATAGAAGAATTTCCGTACGCCAACTAGCCATGGCTGCGTCTCAGCAACCCGAAGTTAACTCCCACTACCTGCTGAACAATCAATGCCATCTCAGTGAAAACAAATTGGTAAGACTCTCTAACAGAAAAGCCTAATTTTGTATGATCACCATACATAAACATTAACTTTGCCATAGTGCAAATTATACGAAAAACATAACCAGAGCTGAATCATCCCAGCGCTATTAGAAAAATTGATACTATAAGAGAACATTTACTTTGTGTGCTACATAACTACGTACTGCCGCCGTAGAACATAAAAGATCAGTGACAAGATGCATATCATCTGAGGCACAAAAATGTCTGGTATCTCTACTCAAAGGCATGCTTTTTGGAAATCTAAGAATTGCCATGGCACCATCTTGTAACTTGAGAAACCAAGAAAAGAAAACATATACGGGATGATAAAATTACCTAAATTGTTTGACCAAGGTAGTATGTTAGCAGATCTGGTCCGATCACAATTAGTTCCAGATTCACCCCTTCCCGACCGACTGCCCTGCCTTGCTACAAGCAAAAGAAGCCCAAACCAAACAAGAATTGAAAGAAAAGTTGAGCCAAGGATAGTAAATGTTGCTGGGTCCAAAAAAGAATGGCTGTTTACATGTTCAGAAAAAAATTCATTTACCCAGAATTATTTTCAAGCGAGTTTGTACCAGTTATGACCATAATGCCAAAATAAAATATGCGCAGATTGGAAAACCTAAGTTCCAAAACAAGCATTACATGGTACTACGTGAAATTAATGAACTAGTACTACTACTCGATCAAAACTAGAGTACATGGTACCATGAATTGACGATAACTATCAAGATTGATCAGTATAAATTTTAATCTTACAAGGAAAAACAATGAATGAGAAAACATAAAAAGCTTTAAGCTTCTAGATGTGCCAATTGGCTAACTATTTCACAGAGCAGATGGTTTCATTCCAATACTTTGAGACCCTCTAATGACAAGATCATTGCAAACACATAATCATAGTTAGCATTTAGCAATGGCCAGGCATCAAACCAATAGTTATATTCCTGCTCTAGCTTGTACCCTAGATAATAAGAATTTAGATCACCATAATATCAGCAGACCAACATAAAACAAACAACAGAATGTATTTTTATATATCCTTACTCATAGGAACAATATTACCGCAACAAAGTCCCAGAAGCAACTGCATTGAATCTGAGCGAAAAAAAACTGATTGGACTTTTTTGTTCATGCAATGTAGACAGGGACGTATTACCTGCAGTATAGAAATTCGTGTAGGGATAAAACGGGTCGTAACATATGTTGTTTCTTTTGACAATATGTTTGATCTGCATCGAGTCAAGTTGGAGTGTGAAGTTGCCGGTCATCGAAGTGAGAACAATCACATTTGTGTCCTCATCATACCCGACGAAACGTACAGAATTCATTCCCCTTGGAACCATCCCCTCCAGTGGAATGGTTTTCTTCAGCAACACCCATCCGACGACACCATCAGAGTTAGATTTCCTCTCCCACAATTGGATGGTCAGGTCCAACAAAACAGCAAGGCCAAGTCCACCACCCTCCATCCGTAAGATCTGAAAACACCCGTCGGTAACATAGCAGAATGCCGGCTTCTCGATCACATCAAGGCTCTGACATTTGAAATCAAACACAAGGATATCACCTCCAGAAATCAGCCAGCAAAGTGCGTCACCGACCAGGATACTGGGCCTTAACAGAGAAATTGTACGCGATATTGCGGTCGAGAAAACACCTCCCCAAACACCAGACACCGAGTCATAGACAGAGCAAAATGCCTGTGTATTGTATCCACCGCAGCAGAGCAAGACCAATTTAAACGGACTCGAGAAGCAATCTCCGTGCACATGCCCATCTTCAGCATCAGCACACAACACCGCGCCGCGCCACATACAGAAATTCCCCGCAAAGGCGTCATCTAGCCCGGGCGGAAAATCCACGCTGTGCTGTCGGCCAGTGAGGGGGTCCCACACGAAGGTCTTGCGCTCCTGCTTGTTGACCAGAACAGCAAGGCCGTGGCGGCAGCCCATGTATTCTCGATGGTCGTTGTAGCGCGTGCTGCTCTTGGGCATGGAGAAGCAGGAGGCAGTGATACGGTCGGGCGAGTCCATGACGGGAGCAAAGCGGTTGGCATACCCTTCAAAGAAGCCGAGCAGAGGAGGCTTGCGGTGGTGCTTGCGGAAGCGTTTGAGGAACTCGGGGTCGGAGAGGATGCCGCGCCAGCGCTTGCACACGGCGGACGCGCGGGGGAGAGAGGACGGCTTGGGAGGGAGGCGGACGAGGATCTCAGCGAGGAGATTGTCGTTGCCGAGCACCTTGCACACGGCACGCCACTGCTTCCTACCATACACACGCGGCGAGCTGGAAATGGGGTCGGCCCTAAGACGAAAATAAAATGTTGATCAATCTTCTGGTTTCTCAAATGATCCAGCACACAGAGCAGACATATGTACATCCATCCAGACAGCATTGCATAAACAAAGTAAGTAGTGCACTGCGCAAAAATTAAGAGGGGGAGGAACATCGGCGGGATCTTACCACTGGAGTTGGGGAACCTCAGCGGGGTCCAACAGCCCTCCTCTCTCTGCACTGCTGCAATCCAGAAATGCAACTAAGGTTAATAAGCATGACAAACAAGCTATCAGTCACGAATATCCAGAAACCGAAACACACAAGTGTATAATCATCAAGCAGGAGATACTTTCCAAAACACTGAAAACATTCTGAGTTACTTTGATTGAAGTAGACGATTCGGGCTAGGTGCGTTCTCTACACTAGGGCCTACTGCATCTTGCCCATCCACCTTGCAAGTAGCACCTCACGTCACAGAGCCAGGCATTACCCGAACCAAATCCAGGAGCCACTAATCACACGCAAATCGACTAATGTCTGCTGATCATGGATAACACACAAGACGGAACCCGGCAAGCAAGCGGCAAGAAGGAGAGGGGGCGTCTCAGCCTCAACCACTTCACCACTTTGGCATATGCACAGAGTAAGTAGTATTGCAATGTGCAAAATAAGGAGGTGGGGTGAGGGCATCGGCGGCATCTTACCCTCGGCCCTGGGGAGCCTCGGCGGCGGGATCCAGCAGCGGCGCCGTCTCCTCTCTCTGCGCTGCTGCGGCGGGAGGGGAAGAATGTTAGGGTTCGATCGGGAGGGGGGAATCTGGCTGGCTAGGGTTTTCTGCTCTGCTAGGAGGGGAGAAATTAAGAAGAAAAGAAGCAGGAATAGCTGCTGGGTCAGATGGAGCGGGAGGGGGAGGAGAATGGCGGGCAAACCTCGGCCGGATCGCCGGCGACGGGGCGGCGGCGCGGTGAGCTCGCCGGCGGCTCCGCTCATCTCCAGTCCGTCCGCCAACTGCTTCTTTTTTTTTCGTTTGATTGATTGACGATGATGAGGAGTGGGGAGTGAGTGAGGGGAGCGCCGAAGGAGTAGTAGGCAGGCTGTAAGCACGGGTGCAGCCCAGCCCAATCCAAGCCCAGCCCATCCCAGCCCAATCTGCGGTACATGACTACAGAGCAGCCAGCTGCTTCAACTTGTCTAAAAAGAAAAAGAAAATGCCAGCTACTTTAAGAATCAATGGCAACACCAGATCAGATTTTGATTTTTGAAACTCCAGCCCATTCTTTTAGAAGAAAAAAAAGTGTATGTTTTTCGAAACGCGGACACTTTCCAAATCTGTTTAAAACTCAAAACATAAAAAAAAAACTAATCATTTTTTTGAAAGAACAACCGTTTTTTGACGCCTATTGACAATTCTACGAATACTGAATATACTTCAAAATTATTTTATTTTTTTTAAATTAAGCATTTTACGATTCTGAAAAAGTAGATTTTAAAAATGTATGAACAAAATTACAAAAGAAGAATAAAATTTGATACCATCAACATTTTCTGAAATTAGTGAACATTTTTTTAAATTGAAAAAACTTTGAAAACATTAGCATTTTCGAAATTCCTAAACAAATATAAAACGAGAAATATTTCTAAAATTAGCAAACATCCTTTTAAATTGAACAAACTTTGAAACCGTTAACCTTTTCAAAATTCCGAAAAGAAATTATAAAACGGGGAATATTTGTTCAATTCTTACATATTTTTTTGACTTTTTGACAAAAATTTGGAAGCCTGTACTGTATTTTAAAATTCCCGAAAACAATTGCAATTTCTTACTAAGTTTTGAAACTACAAACAGTTTTGGAGTTGTGAACAAATTTGAAAAACAGGGAAAAAAATTTAAAATCTGATCAAAATTTTGAAAACTGCAAAAAAAAATGAATGCACTCATTTCCTGAATTTTTTGGACAAATTTTGAAATTTCGAACAATGTTTAAAATTTCTAAAAAGCTTTTTTAGAAAAAAATATAAAAAAATCAATGGGAGATGCGCAGTTTGTGTCATGCAAATTTTGAGTCTTTTAGCTTTAGTTTCTATAACCGGGAATGTAAAAAGGCGGCCCATGTACTAGCTTTTTTTTTTAATCTGGCCCATGTACTAGCTTCTTATAGCTACAAGATAGGAGCGGCTGATCTTTCGTGGATTGATCAGTCTCCAGATCTCTCTGCCATGGTCACCAGCGAGTTGGCTGTGC
Source organism: Triticum dicoccoides (assembly GCF_002162155.2). Classification (NCBI taxonomy): domain Eukaryota; kingdom Viridiplantae; phylum Streptophyta; class Magnoliopsida; order Poales; family Poaceae; genus Triticum; species Triticum dicoccoides. The sequence goes on along the minus strand of NC_041391.1, from coordinate 8,475,439 downwards.
AGGTTTAGGCGTTGAATGAAATGTTCAAAAAAAAAAGAAGGAAAGTAAAATAAAATAAGGAAAATAAAAACAAAATTTCAAAACTAAAAGAGAAACCATTAAAAACGGTTTAGGAACCTACTGCAGTAGGTTCCTGGCCACACACACACACACATAGGGAAAATCCGGTAGGTTCCTGGCCGGTTTTGAGAACTTGCAGTAATTGGACTTCTTTTTTTGCTTGTGCGGCCGGTTTTGAGAACTTGCAGTATTCCATGTGATCACAATGTGATCACTGGTGCTATACAAACAAACATACAACTCAATGTGTCCTTCTATATCCGGTCGATCCAAGCACTCTAACAAAAGTAACTAGAATGAATACCAGCAAAATAAAATAACTGGACCTTTTTTTTTTGCTTGTGCAATAATGTAGGTAGGGAGGCATTACCCGCGGCATAGAAATTTCTGTAGGGATAATAAGCATGGCAACGTCCGGCATTTCTCTTGATAATATGGCTGATCTCGCTCGTGTCAACTTGGAGCGTGAAGTCGCCAATCACCGTGGACAGAATAATCGCATTTGTGTCCTCGTCGTACCCCGCCATCCCATCCTTGCCCATTCGCAGCGTCCACTAAACACTCTCCGCGGAAGGAGCTCCTCCATCTGAAAGGTTTGCAGAGGCACCCATCTGGGAACACCATCACGGTTTGATCCCAGCACCCACAATTTCATGCATGGTGTGCCCTACCAAATGCGCGAAGCCAAGTCCACCATCCTCCGCCCGGAAGAGCTGAACCATTCCGTAGCGCAGGTCGGTCAGAGGGGTAAGTATTGGCTTCTTGATCATGCCGAGGCTATAGGTTTCGAGACCAAATGTAAGGGCGTCACCACCAGAAGGGCACCAGCAAAGTGCGTCCCCAACAAGGTTGGCAGGCTGCCGGCGGCGGGTGGGTTCCTCCCGACGATGAGTCGTCAACAAATTTCCAGATTTAAATCGGGGAAGCAAAAATTATGGCTGCCGGCGGCGGGTGGGTGCGAGCAATCGTGGTTAGTTTGCCTATGGTGAACACCATGTAAAGCAAATCGACAGGGGCACCATGGAAGTGTTGAATTCTTTCAGCTAAATTTGAAGGAAAAGAAAAACTGAGATGTTTTGAAAAAAAAAACAACTAAAACTCGAATTATTTTCATGTAAATTCGAAAGAACTATAAGATACTTTAGGGATTTTTTTCAAACTAAGTTAACAACGCCTAGAAATAATGTGTCAACAATTTGAGAACAAAAAACATTGTCATTGGCTCTTAATTTCTTTAGAGGACTTACTTTCAATAATTAGGGAATGAACATATCCACACAAATCGCATGACCAGATCCATGTGATGTTGGGCGACAAAATGACCGCTACCCGACTAAGTAGATGCGCCACATTGGTGGCTCTGGTGTCAGTTGGAGAGAAAGAGGGATGAAGAGGCCAAGATATGGATACTACCGTCGAAGAAAAAAATAAGTGTGAAATAAAATAATAAGTAAATAAATAGTCTTCTATTGCAATTGCTATCTATGTTTTACTTCTCTTCATCTCAGTAATTGATGAAAGCTATAACTTGCATCACAAATGACAAAAAAAAAATCTATGGTTCTTTTTTCTAAATTTGGTTCACTTGTCGAAACTAGGCCCTGTTTGTTTCAGCTTTGATCTGATCCGAAACACCTGGGATAACAAAGCGGATTCACAGTTATATACGACCCTGTGTTATTTCAGCTTTGATTGGATTTGAATCACCTGAAGATCCGCTTCAGCTTCTCCACCGAAGTGCACTTTGAGGTGCTTCAGCGAATTGCACTAAAAATGACCTGAATCCAGATCCAGCTTCACTGGTAAAGCTGATTCGAAATGTCTGTTTGTTTCAGATTCCAGATCCAGCTTCACTAACGAGGTTGGCTTCACTGGCAAAGTTGATGAACCATTTCTCCCCCTATCTAACCATCCAAATGGCACAAGCTCAACGACTAGGGTTTAGGTCTCCTCTTGGCGACACTTTGTCGTTGAGTTTATGCTTCCCTACGACTCCCCATCGCATCGCTAGATCTCGTCGATTGCCCTCTACTCCCTTAACTGGCCCCTCACTAGGTTTGGATCGATGTCGACGGTGTCTGATGTGCAATCTTCCATTAGTGTCGTCTAGCTAGGAGCAAAGTTGCAACAAACATGGAGGACACACATACAAAGGGTAAAAGTTCAATGCACAGGAAGAGTGGATGCATGTCGCGATTTCAGTTACCGATGAATCTTATGTTTCGGGTGATGCCATAACGCCACTGGGAGAAGGGTGAGGGGAAGAACCCATTTAGACGACGAAGCGCCCAAGCCATAAAAGACTATTTTATTGACTACTTTGATGGTAAATAAAATAATATGTGGAGGATGAATTTCAACTACTTTGTTGACTACTTCGTCACAAGCTTACGTCGCGCATGGTGAGACTACTTTTGTGGAACATCTATCCTAGGTACTAGCTAGCTAGGTCATGGAAATCATCTAATGCCGAAAAGTTATAGTTGGCCGCGTGAAAGGAAGAAGGAAAAAGAAGGAAATCATCTATTTGAGTGCTTGTTGTACTGTCAGTAAAAAAGATAAAAAAAATCGTATGGGTAGATAGAAACCCCTAAATGTAACGTATGGCGGACCATAATTCTTGCGTCGCGGATATCCCGGGCACCCATTCTTCTCGAAAATGAACACGGATGTGTAGCGGGCACTCAGGAGTCAGGACACCCATGTATGAAAATAGCATTAAAAAGAATATCAGATTTTTTTCTGACAGGGACGGCTGGGATCATGGCTACGTCGGCGTTGCTCCAGTGCTCCTGACCGTTCTGCCTGGTGGGCCATCCTAATCGTCTCTCCTCCGCTAAAAACAGGAGCATGCATGTCTGAAGCATTCAAACTTGCTTGGTGCGTGCGTGCGTGCATGCACGCGGCCATGGCTAAAAACAGGAGCTCGACCGTGATGCGGCAGCGCACCAATGGCGCCGAGGCCGATCGAGGCCGAGGCTTCCTCCCCGCCTCTCCTCCATCTCCACCTTCCCCGATCGACCAACCCGCTAGCTATTAATACCCCCACGCCTCGCGATCGATCTTTCCTCCTCCCTCGCTCCAGCACAACCTTCTTCCTTCCTCCTTGATCGATCGCTCCATCGGCCCCCGGTCAGAGCGCGATCGCCGGCCGGCCAGAGCAGGCGCACGCAGCAATGGGGCTCACGGTGCGCATCGTCGTCGGCGCCCTCCTCCTCCTCCTCCTCCTGGCGGCGCCGGCGGCGGCGGCGGGCGAGTGGGACGCGCCGGAGTCGTGCGCGACCCCGGTGAGCGTGGAGGCGGCGTGCCGGGGCGCCTCCGACACGCACCACGGCGTGGACTACGAGCACTGCGTGCGGTCCCTGAGCGCGGACGCGCGCAGCGCCGACGCGTCGGCCTCCGCGGGGATCCACGGGCTGGCGGTGCTGGCCACGCGGATCGCCGTCGACCACGCCGCCAGCACGGAGGCCAAGATCGAGGACCTGGCGGAGCTCGAGGCGGAGGCCGAGGGCGCCGCCTCGCGCGCGCGGTTCGAGCACTGCCTGGAGCAGTACGGCGGCGCCGCCGACCTGCTCCGCGACGCGCTGGACAACCTGCAGGCCAACGTGTACGGGCTGGCCATGCAGCAGCTGATGGCGGCGCTGGGCGCGTCCCGGAGCTGCGAGGACGCCTGGAGGGGCGCCCCGGCCCGCGCCGTCCCCGTCGCCGCCCACGACCGCGAGTACGAGCGCCTCGCCCACATCGCCATCGGCTTCACCCACGCCGCCGCCAAATGATCCATCATGCATCGTCGCCGCCGCCATGGATCAGATCAGATCATCGTCGTCGTCGTCTTCTTTGCATGGATCGGATTGGATTGGATTTCCTCGTCAGCAATCACCCATCGTTCATTATTGATTGATTATTACCATTAATTATTACATATAATCAGGTGTAGTAGTTGGAACCCCATTTTCTTCTTCTTCTTTTTTTTTTTACGTTTTCGATCGATTGTCCATAAAAGCGAATATTGTAGGCCATGATTTACTGATCACCATCAAACAATAAATAAAGCAATGATAATAACAAGATGAATTCACTCATCACATCTGTTTTCTTTCTGTCTGTACAAAGATGAATTTGTGTACTGTGTATCTAATTTAATGGGGATTTTCTACTACTACTACTACTGATCTACTCCCTCCGTTCCTAAATACTTGTCTTTCTAGAGATTTTAACAAGTGACTACATACGGCGCAAAATGAGTGAATCTACACTCTAAAATATGTCTACATACATCCGTATATTGAGTCCATTTGAAATGCCTAGAAAAATAAGTATTTGGGAACGGAGGGAGTAGAAACAAATCGATCCCGGCAGAGATTCAGATGATTTTGCCCTGAGAATCTCTGAATTTGACAGGAAGAGTAGCTTAACGGACTAGCCTTCGGTTTCAGTTGCAAGCCACAGCCTCAAACCTGCAACTCCGTCTTCCTCACACGCTTCACCAACCAGCCACACCCATTTCCTCCTTCAACCTATCTCTTCCTCTCACTATATGTATAGCAGAAAACAATGTGGCCGCTACCCCCGAGTAGAGGAGGCGGAGCGAACATGTCGTCGCTACCGAGCCACATCTTCCTCCTCACCGCCGCCGCCCTCTTATTCGTGCCGCCCCCGGCGATGTCCTCCACCGGCGCCATCATCCGGCTCCCTTACGGCGACGACATCATCGCCGAGACCTGCCAGAGATGCGGCGAGAACAACCACAACGTGGACTACGCCCTTTGCGTCGCCTCCCTCTCAGCTGACCCCACCGGTCGCGACGCCGACCTCCACGGGCTCGCCCTCATCTCGGCCAAGCTGGTGCGGGCGGGGGTGGCGGGCATGGACTCCGGCATGGCAGCGCTCCGGGGCAAGGAGGCAACGAGGTCGACAAGGTGGTCCTGCCTCAACGCCTGCATAGACGTGTTCCGGGACGCCATGGTCGACCTCGACGACGCCATCGCCGCCATCGAGGATGGAAGTTATTCTGACGCCAAGATGAAGATGGCCGCCACCACCGACGCGCCAGTGACCTGCAACGACGAGTTCAAGGAGCAGGGATTGCAGCCGCCCATGGAAGGGGAGGGCCGGCGCCTGTTCCAGCACGCCGTCATCTCCCTCGCCATCATCTCATTAATCTGAACAACAGATTATATATATTGAGCAAACGTCACCAGTATATATTGCTCTATTCGGCATACATCGCTATATTCATCAAGTATGTAATGATATGACTCTTTTATCATCTAGTGCTCCATGTTGCAAGCGACAGAGGACGTATGCAGTATGTATACACATATCAAGATACCTGGTTACAGTCGTGGAAACGAACGTGCCAATGTAGCTGACATGTTACTTAATCTTTGTATCAAGCTACAGAACTAGTTTCGCATCTCAAATATATACACCAAAAAATGCCGAGAGCTCTTGGATAAACTTTTTTACACACATTCAGCCTTCAGGAATCATGCCGGACCGGTTCGCCTCAGACGCTCCAATCACCCTTCGAGATCAACGGCCCACAATCGTGTTACAAGTCATTCTTTGGTTAATTTCAGGCGTGGCACAATGTTCATCGACTGCAGTTCCTGAAAAAGATGGCCAGGCGACACAATGAGAGTTCGTTCACCATACACGACAGGGTTCAAGCGTCCTAGAAATAATGTTTCAGAATCTAATAAGGTTTCAGAACCACTTTGTTTGGGTATGTATGGGCAACGAAAATTTCTGCAGGTAGATTTACAAATAAGGTTTTTCAGAGGTGCACAAGCAACTTGAAAGGAAATGAGGATTATCGGAGCAACAAAAAATTAGGCAAAAGGACCGGCGTCATGACCTTAACTTAACTAGGAGAGGGTAAGCAAAATCCCAAGAAAACAATTAATAATGGTCACGAAAAGAACCATTCTCGCTTCCCCCTTCTGCGGTACCTGAAACAAAAGCTTGCAGGCATATGGCATCGTCACTTGGGCCATGTTTTCCCCATTTTTGCAGAATGAACAGAAGGATGTCTTGAGTTTATGGTTGTAGTAGCCCAACAAACCGCATGTTCCGCAAACCTGGAGAACGTGAGCAGCCACAAATAAGACCGTCGACAATCTTTCAGAGTTCTGGGATGCAACTACTCTTTGCTTTTGATGCCAGATTAGCCAATCAACCATGAGTATGGCTACCGACGGGACAACAACGACAACAATAGTATGCGTACTTATGCTCCTCACATGCCAACCGGCAGTCCACCCTACTGAAAGTACAACAATTTATTACCTGCACTTTATATGGGTCACTGCATAGTAGGAGACGCTCAAATATTAGCATGCTGGCACCATGCGCAATTAACACTACCAGAATCGTGATTAAGCCTGTGAGCCAACATATATTCCCGTGGGCCCCGCGTAGACTCCCAGGAAAATGTCATTTTACTGTGGGCCAGACACTGACCGACAGGTTTTTTCACCATATTCCTGTAGGTTCTGAGCAGGCGCACAGGAAAAGTATATCCCTGTGCGTCACGGCCCACAGGAATCGCATTCGGCCCTTCGCGCCCGCGGGCTGCCGCTTCGCGCCATCGGGTTTTTATTGCGCGCGCATTTTTCCGGGGAGGCCCACCCTTTTCTCTATTTTCCTGTGTGTTTGGGCTCACAGAGTTAGGCCCAATACAAAAGGAGAGGGCAAACACGTACAGCCTCCATCCCCAATTCAGTCGTAGTCTCCAGAATCCTCTCGATCCCCAATCCAATCCTGCGCTTCACCGCCGCCGCCAGCATCGTCCGGTCCACAGCCGGAGCCGCCGCCACACCATCCTCCGGTCCACCGCCACCGCCGCCACACCATCCTCCGGTCCACCGCCGCCGCCGCCACACCATCCGCAGGTCCACCGCCGTGGCAGCAGCTACACCATCCTCCCATCTACCGTCGCGGCTGCCTCCCCTCCCTGCGGAAGGCCGTCCTTCCGCCTGCATCTTCCTCACCACTTGCGTAGTGCCGGTCTCTGCCTCGCCACCCGCCGGAGCACCAGCATCTGCCCCCCACCAAGCTCCCGTACTTGTCCCCCCATTCAGATTTACACGTCTTCACCTCCGGCTGCCTGTACTCCTCTACTCGCTGCCTCACAAGTCCCCATTCTCCATATCTCTGGTAATATATTACCTTCTTTTCCTAGATCTACGATTTGTTTGCTCTATTTCTTGTGTAGCGTACAAGCTTCGTTGGAACTAATTTAGGCACATCTGATTAGTATACGGTTGATTTGGATAAGTTCAAACACCAATTTTTATGGGTTCCAACGCAAAACTAGTTGTACATGACCATGTACAGTTCTTTGGTGTGCAAGTTGATTTGGACAGATTAGTTTTGGTTGTTCTTAGACGTAAGTTAGAGCTTCTGTAGCAACATCAGTGAACAGCTAGCATGTAGCTTATGTACATGACCATCTAACTGTTCATTTTTTCTAGGTTGTAGCTTCCGTGACACCTACCTGCTATTTATTTATTTATTTAAAGTGAATTTAAGATCTATAAATCCTAGAATAATCTTATCTTTTCATATTCCAGAAATCAGTGAACAGCTAGGGGAGTTGGCTGGCCACCCTTTTTGACGCCGTAATTTCCCAGCTTGAACAAGTATATTGGTAAGTTATAGCTTTGAGCTCTTAAATTTATGTCTGAAACAATTGTCTTTTTGTGAATTGTTATTTGTGCTGTTGCCCTTTAGTATGCTATTATTTTTCTGAAATAGCCCCATTTCTGTGAATTTTATTTCAGTATGAGTTCTTGGTTAAATAATGGAGAACCGTGATTGGATGTATAGTGGATGGGTGTTTGGTCAAGTCCCTTCTAATATATGGCTTGAAGAAACTGCACGATTTATAGACCGGGCCTTCTCTTCCGTAGCTGAAGGTGGTAAAATTAAGTGTCCATGCGCCAAATGTCGGAATTATTTTCCGCAAGAAAGGCACATTGTAGAGAAACACTTGTATAAACATGGGTATAAGCCAAATTACAAAATCTGGACAGAACATGGTGAGAGTTTTGTAGCTGCTGCTGATGGATCTGTCCCTTTAGTACATCAAGAGGGCTGTAATGAAACTGATCGAATGGACAATATGTTGGTTGACTTAGGTGGTAGCCATCTTCCACCGGTTACTGAGGAGCCAACCTCCTCTGCCAAGGCTTTTTATAGGATGGTCAGTAGTGCCGATGAATTGGTACATGAGAACACAAAACACTCACGTCTTTCTGCTGTAGCTCGTTTGCTGGCTATGAAATCACAATACAACATGTCCATTGCACATTTTGATGATACCTTAAAAATAATCCATGAACTTTTGCCTCCTGAATCTAATTTGTCCGAAGACTTCTACCAATCCAAGAAACTCTTAGAAGGTCTTGGGATGCCATATGTCAAAATAGATGTGTGCAAAAATAATTGCATGTTGTATTACAAAGATAACAAACATAAAGAGAAGTGTGACTTTTGTGGCACATCTCGTTACGAGGAAGGCCAAAAGAAAATCCCACGTAAAGTTTTGCGGTACCTCCCTCTAAAAGATAGATTGCAAAGGTTGTATGCCAATGAGGAGACCGCAAAGCTTATGCGTTCTCACACTCCTTCCGGGTCTGATAAGATGGTCCACCCATGTGATGGTGAGGCTTGGCAAGATTTTGATAAGGATTTTCCAGAATTTTCATGTGATCCGAGAAGTGTGCGACTTGTCATAGCTACAGATGGTTTTACACCATATAGTTTGGTTGCTGCTCCGTACACGTGCTGGCCAGTGTTTGTAGCTCCGTTAAACCTCCCCCCTGGTTTTCTCTTAAAGCCAGAGTTTATATTTCTTAGTCTTGTGATACCTGGTCCTGAACATCCTGGAAAGAATTTGGGCATTCTAATGCAACCATTAGCAGATGAGCTTATGCAACTGTGGCTGGGGGTTAATACATGGGATGCCTCTGTGAAGAGAAACTTTTTAATGAAAGCAGCTTTTCTATGGTCAGTCCATGATTTCCCTGCTTTTGGTATGTTTGCTGGGTGGAGCACTCATGGGAAGCTAGCTTGCACAGAATGCTTGAGTGATTCAAAATCATTTAGACTTCCGCATGGGCGTAAGGCTTGCTGGTTTGATTGCCATAGGCGCTTTCTACCTCCTGACCATGAGTTCAGAACCGAAGCCAATTCATTTAGAAAGGATACAATAGTGCTTGAGGGGCCACCAAGGCGTTTGACAGGGGAGGAAGTGCGAGCTCACATGGTTGCAAATGTATATGACACAGATAACTATAATAAATTGCACAACTGGACCCACATAAGCTGCTTTTGGGATCTTCCATACTTTGATAAACTGAAGCTTAGGCACAACATCGATGTGATGCACAATGAGAAAAATGTAGCAGAAGCTATATGGAACACATGCTTTGACATTCCTAATAAAACTAAAGATAATGTGAAGGCAAGAAAAGATCTAGAAGAAATATGCCATCGCCCTAAGCAGCATTTGCATTTGAAGGACAATGGGAAGTGGTTCAAGCCAAGGGCACCATTTGTCATTGAGAAAGATGATAGGTTAACCATTCTTAAATGGTTTAAAGAGCTGAAATTTACCGATGGATATGCAGCGGGTTTTAAAAGAGGAGTTAGCTTCCAGCAAAGGAAGATTTTTGGGCTTAAAAGTCATGATTACCATATCTTCATGGAACGGCTGCTACCAGTTGCATTTCGTGGCTTCATTCCGGAGAATATATGGTTATGTTTGGCCGAGCTAAGCTTTTTCTATAGGCAGCTATGTGCAAAAGAACTTAGCAAAGATGTTGTGAGCTCCCTAGAAAAGAATGCTGCGGTGCTTGTATGCAAACTGGAGAAGATATTCCCTCCTGGTTTCTTTAATTCAATGCAACATCTAATTGTACATCTTCCCTATCAAGCTCGACTAGGAGGCCCTGTCTTAGCCCGATGGATGTATAACTATGAGAGGTAAATCCAGAACTTGTAGTCCACTATAAGGTGGTGTGTTGGCTCTTAGGCTAACTTCTTGACTTGCCCTCGCAGATGCATAGGTAAACTTAAGACAAAAGTGCGCAATAAGGCTCGAGTTGAGGGCTCCATTGTTGAGGCTTATCTCGTTGAGGAGTCAACTAATTTCCTGTCTTTGTATTTTAATCCTAAAGTACGGTCAGTTAGAAACAAGGCACCTCGGTATGATGATGGGGCCTCTACATTTGAATCTGCATGTGACCTTGAGATATTTAAATGCCCTGGCCGATGCATGAGCCCTCAAGGATACCGTGAGCTCAATAACGACGAATACAAGGCTGCTTTCTTGTACATATTGACAAACATGCCTGAAATGGATGATCTTTTCAAGTACGTCTTAAAATCTCAATAACTACTGTGAACAATAATATGTTTTCAACTGTTCATAACTCTAAATAACTTCGTGTAGGGAGTTTGATAATGAGCAGTGGAAGAGCCCTCGAGTTGTTCCAACACCGAAACAACTCCGTGAGTTAAGACTGAATGGCTGGAAATCAGGACCTGCTAGATGTCATGGACCTAATTTTTTTGACTGGTTTAAAACTAAAGTATTGTCCCTAAAACACTTAAATTTGTGCCCAATATTCAATTAGCTCCAAAACTGACATAAGTAATTATATCTTGCAGTGCATGAAGTCACCTAGCATTCACAATGCTTTACGCCAAATGTCTTATGGTTTTCGCACAAGAGTTGCTACTTATGGCTGTTATGATGTGAATGGGTATAGGTTTCGGTCAGAGAAGTATGAGAGGAAGAAATCTGAATTAACTACAGTCAATAGTGGGGTTTGTGTTACTTCACTTGATGAAGATGACAACCAATTCGATTATTATGGTGTAATTGAAGATATAATTAAAATAACTTGGGAAGGTAGAATGAAACTAGAGCTAGTCTTATTTGATTGCCGCTGGTTTGATCCAACTTCAGCTGGGGTAAGGAGAACTGAAAATTTGGGATTGGTAGAGATAAATCACACCTCCAAACTCTCAAATTTTGATCCATTTGTTATGGCTGGTCAAGTTAGTCAAGTATACTACTTGTCTTACCCATGTAAGACTAGAAGAGATCTATTGGACTGGTCGGTGGTATTTCGAGTTCCTCCACGGGGCTATGTTCCTCCAATGGCCAGAAACAACCTTCCACAAGAACCAACACACGGTGTCTTATTCTATCAAGAGGATGGGTTGGAAGGCACTTTTACTATTGATATAGGACTTGGCTTAGAAAACATGGACTCATTTGCATCGGATGAGATTACTGATCCAAAAGAGATAGAACATTTGGAGAAGCTATCTGCTGCTATCCAAGAAGATGAAGATGAAGAAGGGGAGGAAGAAGATGAAGAGGATGAAGAAGATGAAGATGAAGAGGAAGAGGAGGAAGAATATGACGAAGATGAAGAACTTCAATCCCCAACCTATGATCCAAATGATTTCTAATGTTGTGCTGGTTTAGTTTTAGTGTTCTATGGTAGTTTGTGTTATTTTGTATACTAAAAGCAATCGAACGTTGTATTTTAATTCCTGTGTTGGAAGCAACTGAAACTTGATATTATTTATATTGAATATTTCTGAAAGTTTCTTTCTTTCTTGCAAATATGTGTTATTTGACATGTAGCCCACATGGTTTTCCTCTCATTCTGTTCAAATTTGTATTCTAATTCTAGTAGGTTCCCTCTGTAATAGATTTGTCTAACATCTGAATTTGTCTTTATAGGAGATGACTGGACTTCGTCATGTCCGTGCCAGGAGCGGATCAGGCAACAATAACTCACAAAGGACAATTTCTGGCAGCACTAACTCTACCAACCTTTTGTCCCAAAAGAGTAATGTGAACTCATCTCACCCTTCATCTGAGAAGCGTAGAGGAAGACGCATGAGAGCTACTGTTGAATTAAGAGTGCCTCCACGTGGTCGCAAAGTTGGCCTTCAACCTAAAGGTGAAAGGTATCGAAAATGATGTATTGTTGCACATGTGTTTCCTGTTTTTCTAGAACTTGTCAATTAATATAGTTAAAAAAACTTTCAATTAATAACATTTAGTGCATGTAGGCAATTTAAGTATGTACCCTATCATCCCAAGAACTACAAGTACACTACACAACTTGGAGTTCTTCTCAAACGTGAATACCCAGGAAAAATAGAAGAAAAAAATGATGATGGTGTCATCACTAATACGCGCCCGGCTTTGGAGTGGTACGATTACTATCATGATTCGACCCTAGATTTTCAGCAACGGACAGCCGCAGATCGTGTGAAGGAAGAGTTTTGGGTAAGTATATTTTTTTGGAGTAATTGCAATTATACATATCTTTGTATTGTTGTAAAAATCTGATCTGGAAATTTTTGAACATGTAGAACTTGTTTAAGCTGCATGTGGATGACGAGGAAGATGATAGTGCCCGAATCCGAATTGAGGAAGAGGCTAACCGGATTATTGACACCTATGCAAGGAAAAAGGTGAAAGACATGTTGTACCAACTGCGTGTGGATGCTGTGAAGCTTTACTATGAGAATCAAGGAGAGAAGCTTGATGACTCGATGGCTTGTGCAAGAGAACTTGAATATGAGCAATACCTCCAGAGTAGGATACCATGGTGCAAGGAAGTTGCATGGCCTGGACTATGTCGTTATTGGACATCAAAGGGATACAAGACCAACAGGGGGAGGGGACGAGAAGCTCGCTTGAAATCTGAGGATATTGCTCAAAACAGAGGAGGCTCACGACCTTTTGCGGAGGCACAACAATATTTGGTATGTCGTGCTTGTTGTACGATTTGCTTCATACTTAGTTTTTCTGTTACATGACAATGCCATGACTTTTCTTGAGTTTCTACGGTCTTGTAGGAAGAGACTCTTGGACCCGAGAAGGCGACGACGCTGAATACATATACTGCAATGAAATGTGGAATGAAGAATGTGAGTAGCAGCGGCAACAATGGTGCAATCATTAGCAATGGTGCAATCATGAGCCAGAAGGCACAAAAACGCATTGTATGTCATTGTTTCTACTGCCATACTGCTTATAGATTTTGAGGATGTTAATTTACTAGCATGTTGTGAACAAACTATAATTTTTCATTGTTAGGATGACTATACTACATTGGTCAAAGAGAAGTATCCATATAATTGGGAGGGAAGAGAGTTGGACGGTGAGCTGTTGTATGAAGCATCAGGTGGCATTCCTCATGGTCGTGTGTCAATAGGCGATGGGGTTGTTAAGAAAGAAGATATTAAATCAGCAGCTAGGAAAAGGAATGCCAGTGCACCAATTTCGCTCACACTTCGAGAGAAGGAACAACTCAGGCGTGCTAATGAAGAAAATGCAGAACTCAGGCGTGCTAAGGAGATGCTACAACAGAAAGTAGATATGCATGGGCAGCTCATAACTGTATGTACAAATTAACGCCCAAATTCTAAACCAATGGATCTCAACTTCTCAATTATCAACTCGAGTAACATTTCTTCCTTTTGCAGGCACTTTTCAAGGAGATAGGAAAAGAGTTGCCAGCGCATATACTACATATACTAAGCCATGGAGCTGTTTTGCAACCAGAAGTAAGTGTATGAGAAACTTGAAGTTATCTATATCATATGGATGAATGTGTGATGTCCACTACTCAACTTGAATTTGTGCATTCCTTCTGACCTGTCTACGCTGATGTAGCTGCAATATCAACATTATGTTGCATATGAGATTTTTTTTCATGTTTTATATCAAGATATTTGGCTGTTTGCATCTGTGAGCTTGTCTACTCTCATAAGATTCTTTAGCTGTTATGCCCAATTTTTTTTTCATGTTTTATATCAAGATATTTGGAACTTCAAAGTAGCCTGGACATGTAAATGAAAAGAAAATCCATTCTTGGTGCCAAGCATTAATCAATAAATGGAAATTATTTTGTTCTGTTGTCTCCACTTATTATCCAACAAAGTATTGTGTTTTTATTGTTCTAAATCAGATTAAATAACAATTTGGTTACTTGGGCTTGATTCAGGGGACAAATAACTCGTCTCAAGCCGGCTCACAAGCGGTTGATGGCAACAATGATGTCATGGAGTCGAGCGAGGAGAACGACACCACTGGGAATGTCGGTGATCAGATCGTTGACGCAGCAGCCAACCATGGCGGAAACTGATTGCTCAAACAACATGATAACATCAGACTGTAGGTGGTCTTCATACGCTCTTTTGTGGACTTGTGTATCCAATATGGTTTAGGAATGAGAACTAACATCTGGTGGTAGTTGCAAGCCGGCGTATTTTGCTAGTATTGTTGTAGTTGGAAGGTCCTTTTGTGGATGGTACCATTGTAGCCTTGTAGTGTACTTTGTTGATCTATATGTATGGAACTAATGATGATATATGAAGTCTGATGTTGTCATATAAATCTATTCTCACATGGTCTCTGTGAAATAATGTAACATCTGTAGCATCTGGGTTAAGCACATTGCTTTTCCGGCAGGAATATGAAAAAAAACATCATGATGCAACAGTGACGGCCAACGGCTGACAGGAATGCACGAACGTTGCAGCTTTCCTAGCACAAATTCCTGTCGGCTGAACCTACAGGTATAAGTTGGTAGGAATGCCTCCTAGTACAAATTTCCTGGCGGCCTTTACTGACAGGTGGTTAACAGGAATATGTATTTTCCGGGAGGCATAAATCTGACAGAGCATTTCCTTCGTGTGAGCCAACCGTCAGGAATAACCGACAGCAATAATATTCCTGTGGGCCGACCGGCAGGCATATTGTTTCATTCCTGGCAGGCTATGGCTGTCGGTTGTTCCTGTCAGTTTTATTTTCCTGACGGCTGTTGGCCCACACGCTTAGTCGCGTTTCTGGTAGTGTAAGCAATCACGCTCCATCTCACCAACACGCAGGCCTATGAAGAAAAAACATATTTTAAGACAAGGAACAACATTCTCAACAGGAAACTGTAAGCTTCATACTCATTAAACCATGGGATATATAAAGGAAGATGTAAAACCTCCATTATGGCTTCGCCCTTCAGTAGGCTGCCTGGTCATCGTAACTCGTGGTCCACTAGCTCGAGCATGCATCTTATCAAGAACCTGCAGAATTCATATACATGCGGCTATTATTTACAGAGCTATACAAGAAGTTACAAATGAGATCTCCTGCAAGCTGAAAGGGCAGTAATATGACCCATTAGCTTGATTAGACCCACAAACTATAAGATTATGGAATTGCCGAGCATAAAAAATAATTAATACATCATGCAATGTTCTGACCATGATGCACTAGAATGCTGTTACTGATCTACACTATCAAACTAAGGCACTGTGCGCACCCTGGGGAATAGATCCAGGCTCATTTTGCAATATCCATAGCATCTCCTAAGAAGCAAAATAGAACGGAACAAAGAAAAATATGCCTACCATGTGCTTCAGCTTCTGATAGTAGATTGGCCCCATGAAGATATATGTCTCAAGAGGATGGCCTAAAATGCCTGAAAATGGGGGAAACGATCAGTTATTAGGAACCCTGGCAGGGCCAGGCGGCAGATGTTGCACATGAATAGCAATTTTGCATGATCAACTATCATGGTTTCTAGTTCAGTTAAATCTAGTCGACATAAAAACATATAGTTCATCAGAACTTGATATAAGAAACACACCTGAGTACAATAAATCTTTTCCATGATAGTTGAAGCCGTGCTTGACAAGAATATAGCTAGTATGCAGTGGAGACAATGTTAAAGAATGATTGAAAAACCATTCAAGAAGAATAATCATGGCAACCAAAACAATGCTATTACCCCGTGTCCTCAACTTTATCAGCATTACCACTTGGTTCACCAAATGCACTGCCATAATGAAATCGACCACACGACACGCCAGCCTTCCCCCCAACAAGTTCAAGCATTTTGCCTATTGTCATACGACTAGTGAACAAACCAAGAGTCAGTCCGGCTTGAGAATACTTCCACACTAACCAGCAAAACAATATAGCTAAACAACAGTATCAAGCGAACATAATTTAATCATGTGATTGATATTAAGAATGCACATAACCAGTATATAACCCTCTTAAGGCCAGTGCATATGAGCTTGAAGACTGGATAATCCTTTGACATGTTTACAGCTTGTATCAAGTGTCACAATCACCTAGAACAAGGAATAACTATGCAAATTGATTTATTTCTAGGTATCACAATAACAACTCCACAAGTCAAGATCCCGTCGCATGAGTATCTTCAACTTTGTTCTAGAATACACATTTAAATGCATGTAGTTTTGTATCAGACGACAAAATGCGCATGATGTCTCCAGCTAAACCCACAAACATGATGTCTGAATTGTTCCACATTTAAGTAAGAAAAAAGTGTAATCTCGACAAAAGAAGAGTCAAGTTTTCGTATTAGTTACATAAGACATTAACAGAAAACACCCAACTCAATGGTTGCAGTTCTAGAGTCAGAAACAACAGCTAATAGATTTAAAAGAAATCAACAACAAAAAAAGGAACCAAGCCAATATATAACCTTGGAAATCCATGGGGATTCATAATTAAGTCAGGGCATATTCCTCTCTCAGAGAAGGGGAAGTCTTCCTGCTGAATAATGGTACCACAAACACCTTTCTGTCCATGTCTGCTACTAAATTTGTCACCGACCTGGGTCACAAACAGGAAGCGAAAATTTATATTAATCGTTCCATACATGAAATTGAAGGGATTCAGCAAATAGGTCCTACCTCTGGCCTCCTTGTGTGACGGATCATACATTTAATGGTCAATTGGTCATTTGTATCTGATGAAAGTATTACACGATCTACTACAGTAGTTTCGTCATCATCACCTCGGTAAACAGCAGGTGAGTCCTTGTAATCCCTGGGTGAATAATGTTTGAAGCGACTGAGAACATATAACATTCTTGAACAGCAAAACTTTGGAGCCAAAAAATAGATGGAGCATGCTAAAAAGAAGCACAAAAAAATAACAACTGTCACCTGTCTGTTAATCTAACGGCAGGACTGTTTGCAGTATCATCAGGAATTATCTTGGGAGTTTTCTTATTCACATAGATATCATGATTGTGGATTATTCGACCTGGTGCCGCAAATCCATCTTCATCCAATGCCTGTCACAAAAAATTCCCTGGCTTTTAGGAACTGTAGTATTCAAGGTGGACTCTAGTATTATTCCATCAAATTCAGCTAATAGGAATGGTCGGTGCTTTTCGTACCTGCATATTCTTTTTCATCAAAACACCATCTTTATCCCTCTCCGGTTTAACATTCTTTTCTGATATATTATTTCCATACTTCTGCATAGTGACCTTGTACCTTTAGGATGAGAACCAAAGATACACTATAAGAAGCAAAACAGAATAAAAGGAAGAGCAACTGTATTTGAAGCATAACATTACTTTTTGATTGCTATGCAGCGACCAAAACCTCGATCAAGGGATGATTTATTCATTACAATTGCATCTTCAATATCATATCCACTGTAACTCATGACAGCAACAGTTGCATTCTGCCCAGCCCCAAGCTTATCATATCCCACCTGAAAAGAAATGCAGTACAATATGTGATACATATAAAATTTAAAATGAGGATGGGAGAGAACGGGACAGGTACGAACCAACTCGATTGTTTTCGTTGTAAGCAGGGGACGCTGCGCATACACCAACAAATATAGTAGAGGATCTGCCCGGAACAACTGTAGCACATTCCAAAGAAACATTATTTCACGTTAGTAGGGGAAGCAGCTTATAACAAGGGCCAGAGTATAACAACATTGTAAATTATTTGATGGAAATATAATTAATTTATCCAGGCATGTGAGTTAGATGCTTTTCAATGGTCGAATGTGTACGCAGGTTGCAACCAACCAGGCCACTTCATGCTGCATTCTTGTGAGTGCAATGAAGCAAAAACTAATGCGGCATTAAATTGTAAAAAACAGCTCAAGCTGCTTCTTACCTGATTATATGCAATATTGCCCATTGCTTGCTTACCCATTGCGCACTGCAGATTAGAAAATGTAAGCGTGGGATTGAATGAATCATCACGTATAGCAATAATTCAAATCCTTGCCTGATAAGTGTTACGTGGAGATTGGTTATGGTGTGGATAAGGAATAAGTCCAGCCACAACTCCTAGTATAGTCAACGGCTCTATTTCAATGTGTGTGATTCTGCTTCTTTGAACATCATCTTGATTCTCATGCTCATACAATGCAATCTGTTTGAATGATATTAAACACATTATCACAAATTAAACAAACTACAAAAGAATTCAGAAGAATCATGTTATACCAATGCATTATTCTCTTCATTGACATCAAGATATTCAATCAACCCATCACGCAGAAAATCATCAAATGAGAGTATACCATCCTAGAAAGAAAGAAAATCAATTGAGGTCTGATTACAAATACACAACAAATAAATCAGAAAACATGTGATTTGCTAACCCTCAGTTGTTTCATATGATGCTCTTGGACACTTGATCTCCCCTTATCAGCGATTATAAGTGGGCGACAAACACGACCACCATCAGAGGCAATGTGAATGCAATGCTAGAAATGGCAGAAACAAGTTAGATCCAAAACATCCTTTGAGAACAAAAATAGATGCAGATCACAAACAAAATACTACCAATACAAACTCAGGGTGGAGCCTACCACAAGGTGCGTTATTTATACCATTTTGCAATTTCAGGTACAACCACAGAAAGAGCACTGTACTCATTGACTAAGACACCTAGATTGTGGGACTGAAAAATATAACCACTGTTTGCTATATGTGAGGAACCTAAATTATAAGATGAAGGGAATTATCTTCAACAATATACAGTTAGAAAGGTTGTTACAACGTACAACTTCTGGAGGGAGAAATTAACTACAAAATGATCACACGGATACTACTGAGTACTGATATTTTCATAATATTTGTGTCGCATGCCACAATCACTGTATAGCCATCAAATTGATTCCAGAAGGGAAAAACAACGCCAGCACAAACTCATTTTCTCCACACTTGTTATGTAATGAGAATGTTTTTATCAAGCTGCTAACGATTATATATCTTAAAGATCTTAGCTCTTGTTTGACCTGAAGTTCTTGTGTGTTGAAACTAGCTTGCAACAGTAATTTCATTCCTTGGTGCATAAGTCAGCGTAACAAGCTTTAACTAATAAATTCTAACTAGTACCATCATAAATAGAGATGAACAACATGAGTTTGAAGCTTCTTTCATAACTTCCAGCTCACATACCACATTAACATGCGGACATCCCTAAGATGGAATAAGTCCGCTAATATACCTAATGTACCCCCACAGCAATATGATGAGAAGCTATTCCCCCAGGTCTGGAGATGAAGTAGTGACTTACATTAATGAATTAGGTTTGATTTATTTAGCAGTTTTCCCACGAAGTGCCCCGTATTAAGTAGAATCGATTTCTGTTTTTGTTATTTGATATTCTCAAAACACACTATTATCCTAGGAATACAAATTTCATGAGCATGATGCTAGTACTCATGGTAAGCTAGTAGAAATCAAGAGAAAACAAACAATACCTGCTTCTCATTTACAAAAATGCTTACAAACTCCCCAATGTAGCCTGACCGACGCAATGTTCTCATAGAATTAGCAAATATCTGAAAAGCATCATGGATGGCTTAACGAAAACTCTAAGAAGAAATGAGAAAAAGTATATGTAAGGTTTTAAAGGAATTGAACCTGAGGTTGCCTATGTTTCCCCAGTATTAATCCATTGAACATGACCAAAAATGAACCTGGTGCATGAATTTCTTCTCCTGATAGAATTGATAAATCTTCCACACCTAGAGTATAACACTAGTACATAATGAACAAAAGTGGAAGATATAAGATTGCTCACGACTCATAGAACTTTTCATATAATGGATGCCAAGAAAGCAAGTGAAAATGAATGAAGAAAAAATTGCAGTGGGTTGCGCCTCAACAAACCAGATTTATGAGTGGGCCATCCTCTTGATCTGTTGTAACATGAGCCAACAAAGCTAAATTTTTTGTCAATCCACAAAGTTCCCCTTCAGGAGTATCGCATGGGCAAAGCATACCCCACTGTCACAAAAATAGTTACATAAGAAGCAAATGTAAACAGTTTTTAGGTTTCTGATCTTCACGTATATTCCTGTTTTTTTATGAAGTAGTAACATCTATCCTCACCTGGCTAGGCTGCAATGCACGAGGTCCACTTGTTTTCCGGGTCTTCTCAAATTGCGGTGATATGCGTGTCATGTAGCCTACAGATGCAATGTAGGATAGCCTAGAAAGAGACTGCACAGAAGCAAAAGAGAAACGTAAATCCCAAAATATCTATAGATCAGAGAAGAGGGATCAAAACTCAGAGGATTGAATGACTAGAACCTGTGATACTCCCTTTCTACTCATCCCAAATCGGCTTATGTCCCAATTTCCTGTGTTAATAGCCCTCTCCAAACCAGAGGTTATGGTAACATTCTTCTCTATTATCTGCAAATAAGTAAGTTATACATCTAAGATATTACTCCCTCCATCCCATAATATAAGAGCATTTTTTACACTACACTAGTGTCAAAAACGCTCTTATATTATGGGACGGAGGGAGTATGTCTGAGCACCCCCAAAGGGATTTTTTACATGGTTAGTGATGTTACAGCACATTTCTCAGTGTTAGAACAGCTAAACACATTCCAATATAATGTGCAGAGCAAGAATAAAAGAGTAATTAATTTTTCCGGTGCATTTTCATATTACATTGGCATGTCATTTATCAGACAATATGGTACGGAGTAGTGGCATTTCAAGGATGCAAACTTAACTCAACGTCAAATACAAGGGAGAAAGTTACTTTAAGCTTTAAGCGACATAATCTATTATGGAAGGACTGAATTACACCAGCACATAATAAGTATTGATTTGCGTTTTCAAAAAGGCATCGCTGGCTCGCTGCAATAAAATGCAAAATTTTGGCACAAGTGATCATCCAAAAATATATACCTGCTTAAAACTATCTGTTTGGGCTTTTCTACTTTGTGCGCTCATATTCTTCACAGCATTAGCATTCATTGTTTTGAACAAATCCTTCACAGAGAAACGCCATAAGTGAGAAAATCACATAATGCAACCATCAAATGAAATGATTAGAGAAAATAAACACCTCGAATAGCAGCGATAGTAGTTGACCAGACAGTTCCAGCCTCTTATTTCCTACGTAATCCTGCAACCGTGCAAATTTGGTTCATTAAATGATTCATATGTGTCTATAAATTTGCGAAGACAGTTTCGTGTGCTTGAAGACCCCTCCCAGACAGAGATGCCAAAGGCTGGAGATATGGCCCCGCGTATCAAACAATGATTTTGGTAGAGGGTAGGTGGGATGATATATAGGAGTCATTGTACAGAAGCTTCCCTAGGATTTCATAACATTACCATGCATTACATTTAAGCGATAAATGTACAGTCTTGGCCATGCAGACTAAGAATAGGAGGTAACACAAAACAAAGTGATTTGGCAGATGATGGGTAGAGACCAAAACAGAGTTAACATGCAGTAAGTTGTCCCAGATCACAATTTATTATGACCATTGGAGTTTTCAAACTGACAGTGTTTCACTACAGAGATTCCAATACCAGCAAGATCACTCTGCACAGTCAGGTTTAGCAAGGATCAACCAGCCACCATGTGTGTTAAGCTATAATTTATATAGCCTCTGTCCCATAATATAAGAGCGTTTTCGACACTACACTAGTGTCAAAAACGCTCTTATATTATGGGACGGAGGGAGTAGTAACTAGTAAGAATCGGTCATGTTTGGTTCTGCGAGCCCCAGCTGAAATTTACACGGATTTCATTTATTATGAAACATTGCTGAAGACAGGAAAAATAACTTTCGATAGATGACTTCTTCTAGGACTCATTCATTAAAGTGATACAAGGGGAAGCTTGAACTTGCCTTATCGTCAAAAGTGTCAGCATTCAAGATTGCATCCATCATGCGCCTTAACATTACGCTAGTGTAAATGCACTTTGCTCTGAAGTTCCCATTATTGACCTACAGGTGAAATTGCCGTGAGAGAGTGGACTGGACTGACTGCAAAGCCTAGGTATTAGAGTTCCAATTATTTATCTCACCGGCACATGCGCAAGAAAAACATCACGGAGTATTGATTTTGACCGACTTTCCTGTAAGTGACAAAAGGAGCGAGATGAAGTAACCTAATTTGAATAAGAATACAACGTTGTAGCTCTATTAGCTAGTCTACACCAATTAGTTTAAGAAAGAAAAGTGGAAACTTATAGCTAACAGTATATGTCCTGAACCATACATAGGAATTAAGAGTATATGAGCTTTAGTTCATACCTTCAGATTTCCTGAATCGGGATACTTCAACTGCAAAGATAAGACGCATTCAGTACGTACAGGCAACTAAAAACAGATAAAACTTTGGTAATGGTAAAAAGTAGTAGTACCTATACACACCCCCCCCCCCCACTGGCCATGAAAAATATAGGATAAGTACAACTTTTTTACGAAGTACTCCCTCCGTTCCTAAATATAAGTCTTTCTAGAGATTCCACTATGAACCACATACGGATGTATATAGATGCATTTTAGAGTGTAGATTCACTCATTTTACTCCGTATGTAGTCCATGGTGAAATCTCTACAAAGACTTATACTCCCTCCGTTTCAAAATAGATGACTCAACTTTGTACTAAAATTAGTACAAAGTTGAGTCATCTATTTTGGAACGGAGGGAGTATTTAGGAACGGAGGGAGTACGTAATATTTATTCCATAGTTGAACTAATGTAATTCTTCGAGAATGGTAGGAAGCCCCTCTAGAAATGAGAACATAGTAGAAACGTACACGACTGTTATTAGAATGAAATGTAAAATCCATAATACTACCTCAGCGGACACTGAAGAGAATGCATGACTGGGTAGTGAAGGGATCTACTCTTGCAAATCTTAGAATGCACTTCAGGAGCTATTTATTGCTCCGCAAATTGATTGGCATAATTCAAACTACGATGAAAGGTTCAAATCAAGGACGATAGTAAGACGCGCTTATCAGTTTGAAGTTTCACCTTGCCATCCATGTACTGAAGAGCTTGCTCTTGTGTATATATTCTCTCTGAGGCACATTCCTAAGAAAGTAAAAAACTGTTTAGATAGCCTAACATATAAAGACATAAGCTCTTGAAGAAAAGAACAAGGAAAAGGTACATACAAATATAAGATTGTAAATCTCAAGGACAAGAGAAATATTCTAACACTTGACAAAAGATTAAATGATTATGTAGTCCTTGAGAGATCTCATTTAACTCAACAAACACATTACCTGAATAGATAAAAACAGGAGGTCCCCATATCTTGGATCTCGTCCAATCATTTGTAGAATCTCTTGATCACTTTCCATTCCCATGGCTTTCATAACAACCATTATAGGAATCTGCAGAATTCAAAGCTTAGAAACTGAGATTAATCCTTCCATATTAATATAGGAATCAATGGCCTTATGCACATTTGTTAAGAAGCCATCGGGTCTATAGCCAATTAAGGAGAAGGCAACTCAGTGTCTCAGGTCTTGCTCTATTTAAAGGATGTGATTGCTTAAATTCAGGAAGATTAGCTCAGTACGTCGGAAAGATATATAAATTGGAAAGTAACACTGATATGACCACTGATAGATGGGACGGTGGGCCACATGCCAGTGGCATGCCAATGTTACTTTTCAACTGGCACTATCTTGTTGTGCTCCTAAATTTCTGTCAGTATTGATTCTACAGTGGTTGGCTTAATCATAAATGATTTGCTTGGCTCAATTCTATCTATGAAGTGAAAGGACTAGAGCAAGTAAGCAAGCCTAGAAGATTTCGGCATTAATAGTCAAGAGCTTTTGATCCATCATAAAAGCTGCCTATCTAGCTGTCTCCTTCCACAACCTAGCAATCCCTTCCAGCATGACTATAATAGAGTGAAACCATGGCAAAACCCGAGGAGCCATACCACTAGGGCACCAGCCAACAAGTATTGGTACAGCGTATTTAAAATAATTAACAAAGAAGTGACTCGTTAAATACAACCTGTATTTTGTTGTGATCCTATAATAAACAAGGGGTTAAGATGAAAAAAGTCTCATATTTAAATGGAAGGAATAGTTAACACACTAACAGGATACCAAATGCGTACCAGCTTAGTAAATTGATTCAACTGTAGATAAATCTTCTCCTTCTCCATAACAACAATGGTCTTGCTTTTCTTTTGGTGTGTGCTGCTCACAACAGATGCAGTCACCCTAATCGATAGAAAACAAAAGTCACATTGTTATAATAGTCGAAGCAGAATGTGTTTAATATTTCAACCGTGGTGCATTTCATACAGTGAACAAAGTGTACAGAACCCACATGAATACGAAATGAAATATCATGCGGATAAGCTGATAATCACACAGAAAGAAGCAACTTCAGAAATGGCAGGTTGGTTAGACAAGTTATTTTGCTTCAACATTCAACAAGACAATAAACCAAGTCCAAACGTGGTGATTCCGGAGAAACAAGGTATATCACATACTAAGGCAGTTGCACTAAGTGACAATACCTTTTAAATGGAGACAGCATGAAACCAATGTAACAGCATAAGCCATCGATACACTACCTTTTACTGCCACATAATTCAAGAACATATACACTATAAATTTACTATCAGTATCCTCCCCCCTTAATCATTGGTTCTCTCTTTTTATCTTCACAGAAAAAATCATATGAATATGCTATCTAATTATAACAGCTGTCTATCCATCAAAATGTTTTATTTAAAGTAAACTACCCAACCAAGTGCACTACATTATGTCGAGAATAGCCATAGACACAGGTAACTGACAAAAGATGTCTTCGCCAACAGTTTTCAAACCCTAAAAATACAAGGAACTGCTGGATGCTGATACAAAATTCTAATGGTAAACAAAGGACACAGTAAGTTACACAGCAAAGATTATGACCTTCCTTTACTGTCGGTCTCAATAATGATACGATTCTTTGATAGTTGTTCTTGTATAAGAAGGACCTGGACATGGAAACATATCGTGAGGCATTAATAAACACAAAACCAGTTAGAAACTTGTGTGTCAAAATAGGCAGTTGGCACTGTTACTATTGTCATCCAATAGGTAGTAGCGACACGGAATATTAGTCAAGATCAAGAAAGCAAGACAACTTAGAAAATGGCATCGATGTTTTTAGCTACCTTCTCATTTCCTTTCACAATGAAGTAACCACCAGGATCAAGAGGGCACTCACCTATAGACGCAATAGCAAAACCATCAAATAACCAAAAAGATAATACGGTAACTCTGTCCAAGAAAGAATTGCATTTTCCAACAAGACCACAAATAGGCTAACCATATCTTGCTAGTTCATCTTCATCCTTTCCATTCAAAACACAGGCACGACTTCTAAGCATAATAGGCATGTACCCAATGATGGCACTTCCCTGGAGAAAATAAGGAGGGGCCTAAGTTTCTTTGGCACCAAGATTGAAAGGAGGTACTTAAGACTAGGCTGGACATGTGTGTGTGTGTGTGTCCGCGTGGAGGGTGGGGGGACATTTCAACTAGGCATTAGATGGGTTACCTGCTGTGGATATGATGTTGTCCCTCGAACTTTTGTGGTGTATTCAATACCAACGGTTAAAGGAGCAGAGTAACTAAAGGAGAAAGGAAAATCTTAGGGAAGCACGACAGTTGAACATAGGTAATGGAGAACTTGTACTAATAGCACAAAGACAGGAATTAAAACAATCGTGCCACAAGATGCTCAGACTTGCGTGCGATCAATAAGGCGGCAAACTTGCGGTGTGAGCGCCTCAGTGCTAAAGTCTGAGCGTATCGAGGGCACGCCGACACGTATTCCAGTGTACCTGCATCAAAGCAAACAATAGAGCACATATAAGACAACATTGGAAACACATAAAGGAAACAGTGACTGCATATATAATATAACTGGAAAGCAGCTTCATGCCTAAGCCAAATGGATGGGTCTTCGAGCGCCTCAATACGGTCATTTGCCTTCACAATGTTCTCCATTCCTTTGGTGATGAAGTAGTTGAAGGACTCAATGTGCTCCTTCACGAGGCCTCTGACCTATGGATTCAATCAACCAGACATAAACATGTGTCAAAGCAAACGAATCGACACAAATTGAGGCATAAATCAAATGACACACATGTCAAAGCAAGCGAATTGACGCATAAACCAAACAACATGCGTTTCAAACCAAATGAATCGACGCGAATTGAGTAACCCCATCAGAAGGGATGGCCACACGGATCAACTAGAGCACAACATAGAGAAATCCAAGCCAGTTTAGTAGCACTTGCTCAGTTGTATGAATTAAATCACGCGCCACATGCAGATTAGTGCAGATTCAGAGCCGAGCAGAGCAAAGGAGTGTGTGGGCGGCATTGTCGCGATTCAAGACTAAACCATGGTCGATGCAACGCCCAATCGAACAATCCAGAGCAAACGTGGCAATTAAACAGCTACTGAGCACGCAGAATGAAGAAGAAATGTGGTGACCGGGGATCGAAGGAATAGCATACGGCACAGGTTTCGAGTGAGCCGAGAACAGGGCGCGCCGCCAATTTGGCAAGGTGGGGAACGGTTTTGACCTAGTAAATTGCATTTTCGCAGTTGAGTGAACTGGATCGTGCGCCACATGCAGATTAAACATCTACTGGACACGCAAAATGAAGAGCAAAAGTGGCACGCTTGAGCGGGAATCACAGGAATGGCATACGACACAGGTTTCTGCTCTAGTGGGAACTGGGCGCGCTGCCAATTTTGGCAAGGTGGGGAACAGTTTAACCTAAATCGCATGCGTACGGACTGAATTAACGCTAAACGGATTTCCACGGGCACGAGCTGCGCCTAATCGGGCGGGCGCCGGGGCGGGCCGCGGGGTACCTGGAGGAAGGCGGGGAGGAGCGCGAACTTGTCGACGGGGCTGGCGACGGGCGCGGCCAGCGACCGGTAGGTCGGCGGCGGTGGCGCGTCGGGTCTCTCCGCCTCGCGGCTGCGGCGGCGGCGAGGAAACAAATTGCACGGTTAGTCCGCGGCGGGGGGTCGTCGGAGGGG
>NC_041391.1:8396384-8447779 GCF_002162155.2 Triticum dicoccoides | reverse complement strand
TCTCCGGCCCATGGAACGCAGGAGAGAGAGAGTATTGTGAAGCCTCTCTGATTTTTAATTGGAAAACAACATGGGTCGGCCATAAACCCAGAACCCTATCCCAGCCAGACTGTATTATGTTGCTTAATTAATTCAAGTCCAATTTCAAAAAAAAAAAAAAAAGGTTTCTTGGACAGGTCGATTTGGTGCTCGGGCTCACCTGCACCCGAAATCTGAGCCTGTGGCTGGTGCGTTGGGATGGTGAAAAGTGTGTCAGATACGGCAGAGGTGGACCATGGAAAAACAAGGATACATGCTATATACTGTATGCCACAGTGCGCAACGGTGGGCCAGTTGTGTAGCTGGTGGCGTTGATCCGTGAGTGCGGGCGTCTGAGCCGTGGCTCACAACATGTGCGATGATAACGGCGTGCGCAGGGGATGCGACTTCTTGCGGCGGAGCGGCGATGGATGCCGATGGGGTGACCGGTGAGTTTCTGTACCGCAGTGCTCGCCCATGTATTTTCGTGCTTCGATGGATATCCCTATTCCCCGCCGCCGCCGCTTACTCTGCTATGATTTTCAGGGTTCCCACGCTGGGAGGAGTTCGCGAACAGCTTGGAGCAGCCAGATCCGGTCCCTCTGATGCTGCTACCGTACCGCCGCGTGTGGAAGCGCCGGCTACGTGCAGCGATTAGGGAACTGTAGCCAGGTCTAGATCCGTTCGTGACCCGTGAGTTTCCATTTGAGGTTTTACATTCAACTTCTTTTCTTCTGACTTAAGCCAGCGGCTGCAGTTTCAGTTTACTGCAAAAATGTTGACCCTGTTGGCAATGCGAAATTCAGGTGGCCTTTCCCTAGCAGATCTGGTGGCTTCTCTCCAGTTAATCGGTTCCATCTCTCCATATTACAATGAATTCAGATCTATTGCCTGTTGAATTTTCTAGCAAGTCAATTGATTTGTTGGTTTATCCATGCCTAGGACTATTGGGCGAGTTTATTTGGAAAAAAAATAGTATTGAGGCACCAGCAACAAATCACTAGTTCATTCTTTGCAAATTAAATTACCCTAGTGAATTGCATTCCCCATTTATTTGATGTTGATGTCCCCCACATGCTTTCGCTGAAACATTGATCACCGAGGAAGTGATGATGCCCTCTTCTGTTCGATTTCTCAAGTAATGTCTCATGAAGGTAGTACCAATCAATTTATTTGATTAAGTTGAGCAATTGTATTTTGCTTCTTGATTACAATTCATGCCGCAGACACATAGGGTTATTGTTCGATGCCTGCTAAGAATATGAGCTTGGTATCTGTAAGCGGGATCACTTGATTTATTTGTGGCGAAGTGGTATGCTCAAGAACTTTTTTACTTGTAGACCAAAACTGGTATAGATGATAAATGGAATATCGAATCTAAAATTCAGCACTTTGTCATTTCTTTACCTGGGATTTGCCTAGTAAGCATTTTCCACTGTTGTGGTATCCACCTAGTTTAAACTAAATGGTGTCTACGAAACAAATGAAACGTATACACTAATGTCATTTTCTGTTTGCAAGGCAACAGTATGCTGGCAAAGTTATTCAGCCTGAATCTGCTCCATAGGTCTGTTATGTTGGATATGGCCCAACAAGTTTCTTTCTTAATCTTCTCTGTTTTAATAAGTTCTCTTGAAATTTTGCTAGCACTGGATGTCTAATTGCAGCTTGTGCTGGACTACGTACAGGAAGATTATTTTTTCTGTTAAAGGCCACATTGTTGTTCAAGCCCTGCCATCATTTTCTTGAGCAAACTTCTAAGTGTTCCATTATACTCAGTATCAATTTATAAATGACAACTTCATGTAAAAGAGGAAATGCGCTAACTTATAAATGACTTTTCTGTAATTTATGCAAAAGGGTTATTTAATACTTTTTCAGAAGCATCTGGTCAACTTTGGCCATGATTTAATTTGTCATAATTCAGGTCGGTAATTCAGACTATCTCACTGGGATTATGGATTATGGTAATCCAATCCTACGAAAAAAGTGAAGTTCTCATGTCAGTTGTTCCAATGATGATAGAACTATGATAGGTTGGTTTTTGGTTTTGTGAAGCTCCCTTGTCAGTGTGAACCACATGTTACAATTCCATGTTAACCAGTTGTGAGAAACTCATAAGGTGTGTAAAGAGTTCTTCATTGCAGTTTCTTATCATCTACTAGGAGTTTTGGTGTTCTTGTACTGGTCAACCTTGCATGATGAAAATAGCCTTTTATATAGTTTGCTTCTGTTAGTAAACTTGGTTCGAAAAAACACAATCTGATAGCTTATCTTGGTCAGCATTTTTTGGTGTAATTTAGAGACAAGTTGAATCTGTGCTTGTACAGTTCATGTTGCAACAATGAAATCCACTCTGATGATCAGAGGTAGTGAAGATTTTCTCGTTTAAATTCATATGACAATTTATATACCAAATGCATCCCAACAAAACCGTTTGTTTGTATAAATCGCAACGAGCTTGAAGAAACCATTTTCTTTTGTAATATTACTTTAGTTGCACTGCTCAAGTAATCCCAAAAATGCATCAATTTGTTGCTCAAGTACTTTAACTAGGCTTACCATCATCTCTTTTTGCGAACCTATTTATGCTTGAAAACATGTTAGAAAACTATTGTAGTATGAAAAAGTTTACTAAAATGTTGTATTCTGACTTCCTAATTGTTTTTGGTAATTTAGGCAACATGGAGCTTCCCAACCAAAGCAGTAGAGAAAAGCCAGGACCCAGGAGTGACCATTGCCTTTCATCTTGCATCTTCAGAAGTGTCGCCACCCTGGACATGATGATTTTAGAATTTAGAATTTAGTTTTTTTTAGATACATGTCTAGGACAACCCCGCAGTTCTTGCATTTCTGGTAGAAAAAATCGTTCGTTGCAATTTGTGTTTACCTTGCAGTTCTAAAATTCAGAATTTCAGAATTTGTTGAGCAGTGATGCTCTTATTTATAATAGCTCCTCTTTTTTTGTGGATGAAAATAGCTGCTCTTGTTCTGGCACATAAAAATGTTCCAGCTTGATGGGTTGTTGGCCATGGTGGTCATTATGGGTTGTGGCATATGTCTTCTATAGCCGGATATGTGGATGGTCGCATGGCATTCTTAGATTTGGATGCCCTGCTATACGTGTAGCTCTAGCTGATGATGACGCAGACATAGCAGCAGATCGAGGAAAAAAGAATAGATAAAGACAGATTGGGTGGGTGGCAGTTAAATCCACCATGCAAGAGACGGCTCAGGCTGGCTCGGGAAAATCGTTGGGCCGCTCGTCTACAACCTGTTTTCGCATGCAGGCTAACGCCTCCCATCGCAATAAATGTGTGCAGACATGTTCATTCTTCAAAGCTAATACTGATAAAATACGTCTGGGAATACACACAAGGGCACACATCCGCATGCATGCAAGCAGATGGCTACGATTTCAGGAGCAGCTGAGCCTAAGCTCAGAATCGAATATCCCAGGTTTCTTCTTCTACTATAACCATCACAAATTGAGTTTCCCATGTCAATCGACGAGAAGACAACAAACCCTAGGTCTAGCTCGAGCTATGACCGGCTATGGCGGTCCACACGGGATGCGATTGGAAGTAAGCCCAGTACCGAATGCTCGCCTTGCATGACATCAACTATCAAAGGTGGTTGGACACGATGGAGATGAGGAAGCACGACAAGTTCGCTTACTGGATCTCCGTCAGGCGTGTGATGCAGTGGCTCTGCGGGGCGTGCACCGTGGCCTACACGCTCTCGTGCATCGCTAGTTTCGCCGTGGCGGGCGCCTGCCACCTCCGGGCGTTCGGAGAGCCCACCCTACGCCGGCTGCCCCACGATGGTTGACGAGGTGCGCCCATGCATGAA
Source organism: Triticum dicoccoides (assembly GCF_002162155.2). NCBI lineage: Eukaryota > Viridiplantae > Streptophyta > Magnoliopsida > Poales > Poaceae > Triticum > Triticum dicoccoides. Next base: position 8,443,909 of record NC_041391.1, on the reverse strand, counting down.
ATGATAATCAGCCTTTTGTTCTTTTTGTGAAAAAAAGCAATATCATGAGTGAGCAATATCATGTCATGCCTTTTTCTCGGTAGGAAGCAATAATTTATGCACGTTGGCGCGTGTGCGTACCCTGTTTTGCTCTCGACTTCATTTCGTTACGTTAAACCGGCCTTGTGCTATAAATTTAGATGTTTTCTTTTTCATTTGGACAATGTTGTTTCTCATTTCATCATGCTTGATAATTAACGTGCCCAACATTTCTTGACGAACCTCATGAAAGATGGAAACGATAGGCCAGCACAAAAATTGTTCACGTAAAAAGTGTTTCGTACCATTCAAGAAATATTTTGTGATATATAAAAGAAAATACCACAAGTTTCAAAAACTATGTTTATGACATTTTTGAAGAAGTTAGCATAATTCACAAAATGTTTAGTGCAATTTTAGAAAATGCGCATGTGTTTCAAAATATGTATGTGACTTTTTAAAATTTTGTTGTACAATGCAAAAAAATACTTGATATATATTAAATATTTTGTTGTACAATGCAAAAAATTATTCAACGTGTATTTGAAAAATGATTACTATGAGAAAAATCAAACATGTATTTACAAAAATTCGACATGTATCAAAAAATGTTCAATGTACATATAAAATGTTTATCATGTATTATAGAAATTTGATATTTATTTGAAAAAATAGAAAGTAGAAAAATATAACCATAAATAATAAAATGGATGAAAACCGTAAAGAAAAACACATAATAAAGAAAATAAAAACCCATGTGCAACCTTCTGGTCAAAGCCGATGGAAGATTTCCGGTATTTCCTATTTTACGCATTCTGCGTCAAAATGGCGGAGGTTCGCAGAAAGGGGGCGAAGCGAAGAGCTTAGTGGGCCAGGCCCCTTTAGCGGTTAGCGTGTCTATTGCAGGCGGTTTTCTCCCGGTTTTGCGAACCTTCTAGAAGGTTCCACGAACCGGTTTTTCTTTTTCCTGTTGTTTTTCGAGGCTTGTTTTCTTTGTGGTTTTTCCTGTTTCGGTTTTTTCTCTGTTTCTTTTTTTTCGTTTTTATCTTTTCTATTTCTTTCTTCTTTTCTCTTTCTTTTTTGAAAAATTCACAAATGTATCAAATGTTTAGAAGTCAAAATTGTTCCCAAATATGAAAATATTTTCGGGATTTAATTTCTTTTTCATGTTTCCCAAAAAATGTTCACAAATTCTAGAAAATGTTTCTTGTTTTAAAAAATGTTTCTGTATTCAAAATGTTCGTGAAGTTAAAAAATGTCACATTTTCAAAAGATGTTCGTAACTTTCATAACAAATGCAGGTTTTTCAAGATAATGTCCACAATTTGGAAAATGTTTGTCTTTTTGAAAAATGTTTGCGCTTTCAAAACAATGTTCATCTTTGTGAAAAATGTTTGCGTTTTCAAAACAATGTTTGTCTTCTCTGAAAAATGTTCATGCAATCAAAACAATGTTTGCAATTTCAAAAAAATTAAAAAATGTCCGAAGAATTCAAAAAATGTTCAATTTTTTTTTATAAAAATCGTGTACTCAAAATGTTTGTAAAGTTGAAAAATGTCACATTTTCAAAAAATGTTTGTAAATTTTACAAAATTACGTTTTTCAAGATAATGCCCGCAATTTGGAAAACGTTCGTATTTTTAAAAATGTTCGCACGTTCAAAACAATGTTCATCTTTGTGAAAAATGTTCGCACTTTCAAAATAATGTTCATCTTTTCTGAAAAATGTTCGTGCAAACAAAACTATGTTTGCAATTTTCAAAAATGTTCGCACAATACAAAAAATATTTTTTTTAAAAGTTTGTTTCTTCAGAAAAACATTATATTTTTTTAAACATTTCATATATATTATTTCGAAGTGTTCGTGCTTTCAAAAACAACTCGAAATTTGAACTATTAGGTTTAAAAAAAATGCAACAGCTACAGTATGCCGCATAACGCGACACGTAGAGGTTTCCATGCACAGTTCCTCCCCAACCTTCCAAAAATGCTTGACTGGGCCGACTCATAGCTTTATAATGAAATATCTCTATGAATTGGAAGAGTGCAGGCCGAAGAAGCCAACAGTTACTTCTGCCTGTCCGGTTGGAGCGAAACCCAAGTGGATTCCTCCTATTCCACCACCACTTATAAGTCCCACCTAAACCAAACACAAGGGACTTATTCTGGTGATTTGGAACTTATCAAATAAGACTCTCAGGGAGGAGCTTATTGGGACTTATCCCGGGCCGGACCTACCCCGCGTCGCTCCAGGCTCGTTCCCCGCACGCCGTCTGCCTCTCGGTCCAATCGCCGCCTCTCGCCCCGCCTCGGTTCGTTCTGCCTCGGTTCGTTGCAGCGGTGCCTCCAATCGCCCGACATGCCCTCTCCTGAGCCTCGTTGCAGCGATGCAACATGGACTTATAAGTCTCTGTAAACAAACAGGTAGGGACTCGGGACTTATAAGTCACTGTAAAGTGTAAACAAACAGGTAGGAACTTATGACTTATAAGTTGGGACTTAAAAAAGTCATAGGACTTATGAAACAAACAGGCCTTATAACCGCCCATCTTTGAATTGTATTCCTATGAACGTTTCCGTTGAATAAAGCAAGCATGTTTTGAACGCAAAAAAGAAAAAAAGAAAAAGAGATTTAGTTCATCCAAATTAATCATAATAATAATCTTGAACTTTGTACACACATCCTATGTACCTAAGAGAGTAATCTCCTACTATCTCTAATTATCTCAACATGCATGCTTCCACTTGTTTAGGAACTATCTCGTGGCAACCATCGATCACTACCGAGGCTATCTCAAATAGCCAGTGATAAAATCCAGTTCATGTAACATTACAGATAATTAAGTACATATCTGTACACACACTGAGTACTCCAAATATGCTACAACATGACATGATACACCAAGATATGTTACAACTAACAATTCCGACGACACAAGTCCCTGCTCACTTTCAGCTAAAAAAAAAACTGCTCATTTTACTAACTTTCAGCTAAATAAATGGCCAACTCCAACAACAGAGAGAACGCAAAACCTTCGCGTCCCCGTTCACGCATACATAGAGAAAAAAATGAGTGCATGTACACTGGATGAGGTTGGAACCCGTGGCCAAGTTCCTAAACTCCAGCAATGGTGCTTTAGCATATGCTGCACAATTAAAAAAAGACAAATAGAATGTCATCAAAATTATGTATAAGTACCAGCAGGCAGCAGTGTGCAAAAATGTTTCCTGAAATGTTTCTCAGTCACTACTAGAATCAATCCCCACAAAAAAAGTGGAGCTTAAATAGAAAAAAAAGAAAGAAAGGAGAAACAACATTAAGAAGAAATGTGCATTATTTGTTAACTGCCCGAGCAAGCATCACAGTGGTTTTTTATTCTAGTATAGCATGAAGATGGAATGTCTCTAGTATATGTCCCAATGGCAATGCTTGAAAAGGAAAAGGTCCACAACATGAAAAGAGAAAAACAATATCCAGTGTTTATTTGGTAAAACCTGATTATAACAGGTCAGTTAAATGAAAAAAATGTATTGGAGCCATTGCCATCGTACACAGATGTGAGCTACCCACAACTTGTCTTAACGAAAAGATATACATAATTTGGCATAATCATGTAATTATGAGGTACTTACAGCTAGCTAGTTTAACAGATGTAGCCGAGTAACTGAAAAATAGTGAATGTACTATATCCTATCACAAATATGTGTTGAGATGGAATCTGACTGAACACAAAAAAGCACATGAACATGAAAAGGGTCAGCATAACCGATAGGTTCCTCACCTTGCAGAAGGAGGCATCACACTGTTTCCAGAACTGGACAGCTCGGGTGTATCCGGAGGGGGTTCTGAAACTATTATTTTCTTCATAGCTGAATTGAGTTTGCTCATTGAACTGGATTGATCTAAACTGATCATGCATTCGTCCTGCAACATATTCTGCGTTAACTGGACTTGATTGAACTCGACGGAGGACGCCTTATCACGTATTGGTCCGTCTGCCGCCACATATTTCACGGTGGACTTAGTTTCGCTTGGACCAATCCTTTTGAGAAACAGAACTTTTGGTCTCCTGGGATGCTTCTTCGCTGCAGTTTCCCACATGTCTACTGTTTTTGCACTGACCATAGAATCCAGAGCAACTTCCTGCAGACAGTGATGCTGTTCGATCTTGATGCCTGAAAGACCAACAAGATCTTTACACAGCAGCTGAAGCGAGACAAGACGCGGCAGAGCACCTGCTCCGATTGTAGGGAGCACGGGCATTTGCATAATAAGGCATAAGCTTAACAGGCTTGGGAAACCCCTATCTTTTATGATGAAGCCAGTAAGGTCAGCTTCAACCAGTTTGAGATAAAGCAGGCAGGGCATCATACACAGGTTTGATAGATCATTCCCCACGAGATTAGTTGATGAAAGGCACAGCTCCGTAAGGCCACACAGGGATGTAACAAACTGAGGCAGTTGAGTCAGCCTGCCACGCAGTTTCAGCGAGCTGAGATAACAATATTCTTGTATAGATCCCAGGAAGTCCCCAGAGGAATTTCCAAAATCAAGCGTCAGAGAACGGACGTCTGCCGTGTCCATACCATCCTGAGCAAACTTCTGAACTGCCTCCGAAATGTGTGGCATGCTCTCATTGTTTTCATCAGTGGACTCACAACACCATATCTTAACCTTCTTCAGTTTTTTCATATGAGACATGAGTTGCAGAAATCCAGGGTTCTCGTCTGCGACAAATCCTGCAAGGGTCTGCAGCTTACATTTCTTGGGTAAGGACTTCTTCTCCAGTTCACCCACTTTCAAGTCCTTTCCAAGCTTAAACTTTCCAAACAGGTGAGCTAGGTGAGGCAACCCAATGATTTCTGCAGGCAGTATCTCTATCTTTGTCTTCCTAAGGTCCAGTGTCTCCAAACAGTGTAACTTCTCAATATTCCTTGGAAGGTTGCTGATAGCACCCCCAAGGCTCAGATATTTCAGATGCCACAGCTTATGTATGTCCTTGAGATGCCCGTCCTCCAAATCGTCGCATTCTTCCAGATCCAACACCCGCAGCAGCTCGCACCTGCAAAACTCAGAAGCAGCTTCTCCCACATTCCCAAATATTGTCAGAGACCGGGCACGGAATTTTTCACTGCTACCAGAGATGTTGTCACTTGCCGGACTTGTATGCTGGTGGTTCAGGCCCAAGGTGCTGCCACCTTCAGGGTTCTGGATGAAGAGGTGACGGAATTTGCTCCGATTTTGATCATGAAGAGACGTGATGAAGTTATCAGACATGGACTTGTGCAGCATGAACTCATGCATAATACCATGAGTTTTGCACGTCTTCACTTTTGTGTTGTTGCTACCATCGATCGGCCGAATGATATTCCGGTCGACAAGTTTCCGGAAGTTTTCATCTGCCACCTCCAGGTCACTGCGCTTGTACCTGCATTGCACATACCCTTCTGCTAACCATCGCCTGATCAAAGTATCCTTCCTGATTGGACGGCCGTTTGGGAACACACTCGTGTATAGCAGGGAGGTCTTGAGAGGATAGTCAGACAGGCTTCTGTAGTTATTTACAAGAAGCTGTTGCAGTTTTGTGAAGTCTGCAGCCTCCTCCATATGAAGCCCGAGGTTGCGGCAAACTTGCGCACAGTGTCTTCCTGTGAGCTCATTCTTGCCTAGCAGAAATCTGGCCACACTAACAAGAGCAAGTGGGTGGCCGTCGCACTTGTCCACAATTGCTGTCGAGCCCCGCTCCAGTTCAGGTGAACATCCTCCAAAGAAAACCTTCTTCGTTAGCAAAACCCTGGAGAGTTGTGCATCAAGAACGCTCATCTTGTAAACATAACCATCACCTGAGCTGCAAGCATTAGCTACCGAGTGAAGAGCCGTGGTTACGATGATTCTGCTTTTTGTTTCACTATGGAAGATAGCCCTTATGGCATCCCAGTGTTGCTTGTTGATGTCATCGATTACAATTAAGCACCTGGCAGGCAGACAAACTGAGAAATTAACAAGGTATTATATGATTATATCTGGAAGAAATTGGTTGCCAATTCACTGATTTGCTATATGCAGATATAAACAGGCGTAAAATGTACATAGAGTCCTCAACTGTTTATAAGTACTCCCTCTGTAAACTAAAATAGTGATCTAAACGCTCTTATATTAGTTTACGGAGGGAGTACATAACAGGAGGAATGTAAATTAACACTTGTACAAGGGCTAAAATCTTGTTTATCGAAACAGAGGAAATGTGACACTGTTCTTAAAAAGCAGAGCTAGAATTCTTAAAGATGGCCGACTCTTGGATTGTAACCAATTAGTAAAGTTAAACTTATATGACAGGTAAATATAGCACACCATAAAGTTAATGTGGGAAATCAGTCTGAATTGCTGACTAATCTTTCAATACAGACACTGCAAAAGAGACTTTGCTCCTATTTTCAGTTTTTCACAGCATTTCACTGATTCGTCCCTCCTTTTCTCGACGATGGATCTTCAATCAGGCACCCACAAACTTTGTAATACTCCCTCCGTCCCAAAATTCTTGTCTTAAATTTGTCAAGATACCGAGTATGTTCATGTCACAATATGGCAAGATTAAATTACGCGCAGGCAACTCTTTCTTCCAAAGCCAAAACAACACTGGCAAGTTTTTCAGTAGTAATAATTAGGCCGTCAAAGTATGTGCGCAAAACAACACTGGTAAAAAACGATTCTTGTGAGGTCGGAAGGAGGTTAATGCAGAAAATCCTCACTCTGTACTCCGCAGGAAATTATTGATGGAATCTTGGTCCTGTTGCACATCGACGGTGCGACGACGGAGCTGCCGGAGTATCGCCGTCAGGAGCCCGCCGGCGTCGGTGTGCTCGGACCCCGCGGCCCAGGCACGGGCAGGGAATCTCTGGACCACACCGGGGCAGCAGTACACCGCCCTGGCCAGCGTCGTCTTCCCCGAGCCGCCGAACCCCACGATGGATATCACGCCGGGAGGCCCCGGCTCGCTGCCCAGCAGCAGCTCGACCAGCTCCTGCCTGGGCCTGTCGATACCCACAGGGTCGGCCTCGGCCGCATCTGTGACCGCAGGGGGAGCTGCTGCTCCGGCTCCGGCGGCAGATCTCACGCCGTTGACGCCATAGTTGACCCGTCGCTCGTGCGCGTCCTTGACCCTCTGCCGGAGCTTCCGGATCTCCGCCGCGAATCGGGATCTGTTGCCGGTGACCGCCTTCTTGACGCGGCGGAGGACGGAGGTGGCTGCTTCCCCCTCGCAGGCGGCGCAGGGGAGGAACCGGTCGATGCAATCCTCAATGTCGTGCGCCAGATCGCGCATCTCCTCCATGGACACCACCTGCGGCCGCCGTGAGCTGTGGCTCGGATCTCCAAGGTGCTCGTCCATGTCGCAGAGGATCATGTCGAGCTCGGTGTGGATGAAGCGGAGGTCGCCCTTGAGGCCCTTGGACAGCTTGTGCTTCTCACTCAGCAGCGTGACCAGCTTCAGCACCACCTCCTTGGTCAGGGCGCTCGCCACCGCAGCCTCCATGCCTGCTGCCGGCCCTGCCCAGCTCCGGCGACCGCCGCCAGATGGGGATACGGGACTGGGACTTTGGGAGGACAGCAAGGTGGAACAATGCGGTGAAAGCGACGGAGAAAGACACTCGTTATTAACGTGGCTAGGCAGCGCCCGTGCGCCCGGTGGTTCGTTTTTCGTAGCAACATTTGGGCAATGCATTCAGCCATTTTATTAATTATTCATAAAGACCTTACAAAGTACTTCCTCTGTAAACTAATATAAGAGCATTTAGATAACTATTTTAGTGATCTAAACGCTCTTATATTAGTTTACGGAGGGAGTAATACATAAATTTGTCCGAAACCAGCATCTTAGCAACAACCGTCGCTACTCCTAACCACTTGATAAAGGGTGTGTAGACAGTCCGGGCATAATATCAAACAGACATCGCAACAAAGCCTAACATCTAAAGCCGGAGGCCCCAACCGAACCACACCCGATGGTTCATTTTGGGTGCCCCTTTCATAAAAAGCAAGTAAAGTTTAAGCATACATCTTACGAGAAAAGGCACATGTCCGGTGTCTACTCGTGCCTTCCCATCTCATGATTCCTACATGCATGCATTTAATTGGGGTTCAACTTTTTAAAAAAGTTATAACTTTTTATTCGAGCGTCGAAATTCAGAAACGTTTTCACAATTGGGTTTCTCGTGATGAATTCTTTCAAACTAGATCCCATATGTGTAGGTTTTGATGAACTTTTTTCATTGGCAACTTTGGATGCAATGAAGGCAACTTTAGCACTATAAGAAGCAACTCCTTGTTTTTTGGCCTAGTAGAATTGCCTATTATGTTGGTTTGTGTAATAACGAGAAAATCACACAAAACATGAGGCATCTTTAGTCTACATGCAAGCAACTTCACTGCACTGTGTACCTATGAATTTTGCTAACATTATCCCAACTTGTCTATCATGTCTGCTAAGTTATCTATCTTGATCGTCAGTTGCCTATGATTGATACTCAGTTGTCTATAAATACTATGAAATTGCCTACCATTAATTCCCCGTTGCCCACAATTGGTAATTAGTTGCCTAACTTTGCAAAATTAGTTACTTATCACTGTTTTTCAAAAGTTGCCGACGAACATAATAAAGTTGCCTACTAGTGATGCTTAGTTGCCTGCCATTACTATTTCAGTTGCCTACAATACACTTGAAAGTTGCCCATTAGTGTTATCAAGTTGCCTATCTATGAAACTAAGTTTCTTACCATAGCAAACGTCATTGAATGCAACTAAGGATGATGTTATGCTACTCGTAATCATGGCAGGCAACTTAGGATAATGTTAGTTTATCTCGAAAACTAAGTTGTCTGCAATACTATCAACTTGGATGATGAAGCTCGTTATGTAGAATACTTGCTAGTTATTGGAGGAAATTTAGAGGTGAAGTTAGTTAACTTGATAGTCATGGTAGCCAACTTTGAAGGGGCTTTCAATTATAGGTAGACATACTGCATAGACTAACAAGAAGTTGTTTTACTATAGCACTAAAGTTGCTTTCGTATCACCTAAAGTTGCTCATTCAAAAAGTTAGTCGAAACATACTCATATAGGATCTAGTTTTGAAGAGCTTGTTGCGTGGAACCTAGCGGTGAAAACATATCTTAGTTTCGATCCTCGGTTCAAAAGTTATAGCTTTTTAAATTTTTAAAAACGCAAATTAAATGCACGCAGATTTATACACGCAGATTTAAATGTCCCTAGTGAGCCTCTAGTTGACTAGCTCGTTGATCAATAGATGGTTATGATTTCTTGACCATGGACATTAGATGTCACTGATAATGGGATCACATCATTAGGAGAATGATGTGATGGACAAGACCCAATCCTAAGGATAGCACAAGATCATGTAGTTTGTTTGCTAAAGCTTTTCTAATGTCAAGTATCATTTCCTTAGACCATGAGATTGTGCAACTCCCGGATACCGTAGGAATGCTTTGGGTGTGCCAAACGTCACAACGTAACTGGGTGGCTATAAAGGTGCACTACGTGTATCTCCGAAAGTGTCTGTTGGGTTGGCACGAATCGAGACTGGGATTTGTCACTCCGTATGACGGAGAGGTATCTCTGGGCCCACTCGGTAATGCATCATCATAATAAGCTCAATGTGACTAAGTAGTTAATCACGGGATCATGCATTATGGAACAAATAAAGTGACTTGCCGGTAACGAGATTGAATGAGGTATTGGGATACCGACGATCAAATCTCGGGCAAGTAACATACCGATTGACAAAGGGAATTGCATACGGGATTGCTTGAATCCTTGACATTGTGGTTCATCCGATGAGATCATCGTGGAACATGTGGGAGCCAACATGGGTATCCAGATCCCACTGTTGGTTATTGACCGGAGAACGTCTCGGTCATGTCTGCATGGTTCCCGAACCCGTAGGGTCTACACACTTAAGGTTCGGTGACGCTAGAGTTGTTATGGGAAATAGTATGTGGTTACCGAAGGTTGTTCGGAGTCCCGGATGATATCCCAGACATGACGAGGAGCTCCGGAATGGTCCAGAGGTGAAGATCAGTATATTAGACGAAGGGTATTGGAGTCTGAAATTGTTTCGGGGGTACCAGGTGATGACCAGCGTGTCCGAAAGGGGTTTCGGAGGCCCCGGCAAGCGTTGGGGGGCCTTATGGGCCAAGGGGAGAGGGCACATCAGCCCACTAAGGGGCTGAGCGCCCCTCCCATCCCATCTCACGTAACCAGGAGAGGTGGGGGCGCCACCCCTCCCGGCTTGGGGGGCAAGTTTCCTAGGGGGTGGGGGCGCCCAAACCCATCTAGGGTTTCCCCTGTGGCCGCCGCCCCTCCCCTAGGGAACTCTAGGGTGCCTCCCCCTCCTCCCTTCCCCCTATATATAGTGAGGGAGAGAGAGGGCAGCCGCACCCTTCCCCTGGCGCAGCCCCTCCCTCCTCCAACACCTCCTCCTCCTCCGTAGTGCTTGGCGAAGCCCTGCAGGAGAACCACGAGCTCCATCACCACCATGCCGTCGTGCTGTCGGAGTTCTCCCTCAACTTCTCCTCTCCCCTTGCTGGATCAAGGAGGAGACGTCCCCGGGCTGTACGTGTGTTGGACGCGGAGGCACCGTTGTTCGGTGCTTAGATCGGATTCGGCCGCGATCTGAATCGCTTCGTGAACGACTCCACCGACCGCGTTCTTGTAACGCTTCCGCTTAGCGATCTTCAAGGGTATGAAGATGCTCATCCTCTCCCTCTCTTGTTGCTAGAATCTCCATAGATTGATCTTGGTGATGCGTAGAAAATTTTGAATTTCTGCTACGTTCCCCAACATTAGTGTCATACTTGCAATTGTTAGGCTTACTTACATATTCTGCATTATTGCCTAAAATTGCTAAGTAACAATTAAAATTTGTAGTTGTACCTATTCACCCCCCTCTAGGTCCATCTCGATCCTTTCACTTATGTAAATATTAAACTTCTGTTTTGAATCTTATGGATCTGAATTTTCTTGCCACAATGGAGAAGATTACATTGATAAATATGTTAGGTAGCATTCCACATCAAAAATTCTGTTTTTATCATTTACCTACTCGAGGACGAGCAGGAATTAAGCTTGGGGATGCTGATACGTCTCCAACGTATCTATAATTTTTGATGTATTCATGCCATGTTTGTAATATTTCTACATGTTTTTGGTATGATTTGGTTAGAACTAATCCGGACTGACGCTGTTTTCAGCAGAACTACCGTGGTGTTGTTTTTGTGCAGAAATAAAAGTTCTTGGAATGCGCTGAAAATCAACGGAGATTTTTTCTGGGAAATATAAAACATACTGGAACAAAGAGTTACCGGAGGGGAGGCCCGTGGGCTCCACAAGGGTGGAGGGCGCGCCCCCTGCCTCGTGGACTCCCCGTGGGCCCCCCTAACTTGTTCTCGACGCCAAACCCTCCTATAAATACAGAAACCCCTAGAAAATAACCTAGATCGGGAGTTCCGCCGCCGCAAGCCTCTGTAGCCACCAAAAACCTCTCGGGAGCCCGTTCCGGCACCCTACCGGAGGGGAAAGCCATCACCAGTGGCCATCTTCATCATCTCGGCGCTCTCGATGACGAGGAGGGAGTAGTTCACCCTCGGGGCTGAGGGTATGTACCAGTAGCTATGTGTTTGATCTCTCTCTCACGTGTTCTTGATGTGACACGATCTTGATGTACCGCAAGCTTTGCTATTATAGTTGGATCTTATGATGTTTCTCCCCCTCTATCTCCTTGTAATGGATTGAGTTTTCCTTTTGAAGTTATCTTATCGGATTGAGTCTTTAAGGATTTGAGAACACTTGATGTATGTCTTGCATGTGCTTATCTATGATGACAATGGGATATCACGTGATCTACTTGATGTATGTTTTGGTGATCAACTTGCGGGTTCAGTGACCTTGTGAACTTATGCATAGGGGTTGGCACACGTTTTCGTCTTGACTCTCCGATAGAAACTTTGGGGCACTCTTTGAAGTTCTTTGTGTTGGTTGAATAGATGAACCTGAGATTGTGTGATGCATATCGTATAATCATACCCGTGGATACTTGAGGTGACATTGGAGTATCTAGGTGACATTAGGGTTTTGGTTGATTTGTGTCTTAAGGTGTTATTTTACTACGAACTCTAGGGCTGTTTGTGACACTTATAGGAATAGCCCAATGGGTTGATCAGAAAGAATAACTTTGAAGTGGTTTCGTACCCTACAATAATCTCTTCGTTTGTTCTCTACTACTAGTGACTTTGGATTGACTCTTTGTTGCATGTTGAGGGATAGTTATATGATCCAATTATGTTATTATTGTTGAGAGAACTTGCACCAGTGAAAGTATGAACCCTAGGACTTGTTTCGAAGCATTGCAATACCGTTTTTGCTCACTTTTATCATTAGTTACTTTGCTGTTTTTATATTTTCAGATTACAAAAACCTATATCTATCATCCATATTGCACTTGTATCACCATCTCTTCGCCGAACTAGTGCACCTATACAATTTACCATTGTATTGGGTGTGTTGGCGACACAAGAAACTCTTTTGTTATTTGGTTGCAGGGTTGTTTGAGAGAGACCATCTTCATCCTACGCCTCCCACGAATTGATAAACCTTAGGTCATCCACTTGAGGGAAATTTGCTATTATCCTACAAACCTCTGCACAGGCCCAACAACGTCTACAAAAAGAAGATTGCGTAGTAGACATAAGCCACTGCCCACCCTATCGCCTAGCCGGAGATGGCAGGGAGCACGTGGGGCGCAGTCGAGGCGCGGCGGAGGAGGAGCTGTCAACCCACGACGATTGCGATGCCAATGAGGAGGAACTCCCGCCCCGGTCCATCCATGAGCGGCATAGAGCGATGTGGAGCGCAAGCTCCTCCTCATTGAATGAGGACGACGAGTCCATGGCGAAGGGGATGTGGCAGATTACATATAGAAGGGAAAGAGACTAGAGAGGAGCGGAGCGGACAAGAGAAGTGGGCTAGGGTTCGTCGGTTGAGTTTTTTGTGAGGACAGACGTGGGAGGCATGGGTGATCCTACATGGCACCGGTGTCTGGGTGGCTCCCGACCTTTCATATCCATCTCAGATACGGGGAGTGTCGGTTAGTCTATACGTTTGAGCTGATTATTAGGAGTCCAGTTAAGTGCGGTTTTTTCATACTGACAATGACCGGACCTCGGGCTCGGGCATTTGGGTCGGGATAGGGCGCCCGTTTGTAGATGCTCTTGCCGTGCAAAGGAGCCATGGTCGAGGCATCAACGAAACCTTCCTCTTGCCGGTGTTCTCCTGTTCGTGGCCGAATCATTTAATTTATGCCAGCCAAAGTAAAGATGAGCATTTGCTAAGACTACCCATAGTGAGAGTAATATAGGTGATAATATCACACATATCTAGGCAAAATAGATGATATGACAAATAATTAATGAAGAAAGAGAGACATGTGATAACATAGCTAGTTAATCCCTCCGTTTCTTTTTAGTCTGGATATAATATTTGGTCAAAGTCAAATATTGTAAAGTTTGACCAACTTTATTGGAAAAAAATATCAACATCTACAATACTAAAGCTATATGGTATGAAAATTAATTTATGATGCATCTAACAACATTGATTTGATATTATGAATCTTGATGTTTTTTTTGTAAACTTAGTCAAAGTTGACAAAGTTTGACTTTGACTAAATCTTATATGCAGACTAAAAAGAAACGGAGGAAGTACTCAGTAACATCACACATACTAAGATAAGATAAATTTACAACCTAATAAATGAAGTGTCGCATGACGCCATATATATGTTACTCCCCATCGTAAACACGGCACTTGCAATAACATAGAGTCTAAGTTACTCCGCACCGTGGCTAGTTAAAATAAAGTGGAGTGTACTAGTACTATCAAATACTCCCTCCATTTCAGTTTACAAGTCCTGCGCGTATATCTAGGTTGCCAATTTTATCACCTTAATATAAACTACATAACACACAAATTATACGGTTTGAAAATAAAACATCTAAATTTTATATTGATATATTTTTTGTAATATATGACTTGTATTAGATTGGTAAAATTGATGACCTAGGGGTATGTGCACGCCCTGTAAACTGAGAGAGAGGGAGTAACCCATCCAGGAATAGCTTTACTACTGTCTTGTCATGTGTGAGGCAGCGGCGACACCTTCATCTCGCCGCGGTTGACCTAGTCGCGGCACCGGCCTTTCTCTACCTTCCTATTTTGGATTCTCCGGCGAGGGAGGGGGAGAGGGGGGCGGGGGGTGCCGGCTCCATTTCCCATCTTCCTCGTTTGCTTCGCCTCCCAATCCCTGATTCGCTGTTCGCCGGCGAGGCTGCTCTCGAGCTAAGAAAAAGGGTTTGCCCCCGCTTTGTATTACAAAGCAACCATCTGATACAACCAACGATAGGAGCTAGAGCGGAAGCAGCACAATCACGCCCAAAAGAAATGAAAGATAAAAAAAGAAACAAATGCCGATAATGGCGGATCGACAAAAATGACAAAGCCTCGTGACCGTTGCGTCCACCGGAGATCGCCCATCAAGCTACGAGACTTCGAAGCGCCGGTACCAATCAACACCTCCAAGAAGGGAAGCGGCGATGACGACGCTGCTGCCAAGGGTTTCCCCCGGTACGCGGCAAGGAGAGAGGAAGGGTAGCCCCGACGCCCTCCAGGAAGGTCCGGCGGAACCCTCAGGTGCCACCACGTCGGTGTCGGCCAAGCCAATAGGGATTTCTCCCGATCCCAGCCTCTACCTCAGGCACTTCAGAGCTCGCCACCAAACCGACCACCACCCTGCGCCAACACGGACACGAAGCTTCCCACGCTGTCTCACCAAGGCAATGCGAAGATGGTCTGCACAACAAAGGAGAGGGGCCGGGACTAGGGCAGCAGTACCGTCTGCACAACGAAGAAGAGGCTGCTCTCGAGCGCCACCCGCCGGCGAGGCTGCTCCTCCTCCCGAGCAGGTTCTCCCCAGGTATAGTTCCCACATCCAGTATTGAATCTCTTCTTCCTCCCCCTCCTTTTATCATGCATATGTACAGTGGTTGCCAAATTTTGCATCTCGGGCTGCAAGTGGACACGGGCCGTCCGCGGCGCCCACTTAAAAGCCCACACAATTCATGTTCGTGGACGCCCACGTAACCTGCGCTATGAAAAAAAAACCTGCGCTATGAGAAGTGGGATAAGGAGATATTTGTTTTCAGGGACTTTTTGGTGTAGGGATTAGAAAAGTCCCTTTTAGAAACTTTTTAACCAAACAGGAGAGACTATTAGGGACTAAAAGTTGTTTTTTGGGACTAAATGAAAAAGTCCTAGGATTTGTGAACCAAACAGGTCCTAAGTGTAGCTTATCCCACTTCTCGCAGCGCTATGGAAAAAAATAATCCTGCGCTAACCCACCGACGACACAGAACCCACTTCGTTCCCCTCTTCTTTCCTCGTTCCTCCTGCATAGCGCCGCCGCATGCTAGGGTAGGCCGCCGCCGTCCTTGGCCGCTGCGCTATGCGGCGCCTAGCGCAGCCGCCAATCTACCCCATGGATGCCACAACGACGCCACCCATCATCTCCATGGACGCCGCAGCGCCGCCTTCCACCTCAATCGTCGCCGCACCAACGCCGCCGTCCACCTCCACCATGGCCCTCACCGGCGAGGCTCGCAAGAAGCGACCTGGACATGAACTCCCAAGGTCTGGCTGCAAGAAGAGGAAGAAGAATATAGCTGCTGTCCAAGAAGAACCTGCCAAGGTAGTTATCTGGTTATCCCCTTCACCCCTTGAGATCTGGATTTGCCTACATATAATTGTAGACTACATCTTGAGAATCATTGGTAGTGCTACTAGTTTGTCCCTTGAGAATCTCTGTTAGTACAGCATAAGTTTGACAATGGTGTATCTCTGACTGCATTTGCACCTAACTGATAAAAAAGCACATCACTGTCAGTTCTGCACATGAGCAATGATAAAGTTGAGTGGTACCTATGTGTAAAATAACACAAATCTTGTTAACTGGAGGTAGGTATTTTGGGCTAGAACTTCATGGCGACTTATCTGAATTCCCCTGAACTGTTTAGGTTCTTCGGCAAACAGCGAGTGAAGTAGTACTGTTTGACATACTTTTGTCTTGCTGATACAAATGTTTTACTTGCCTTTGTAAGGAAAAAAGAGCAGCATTTGATAAAGAATCATCCTGCCTGTGTACCTAAGATAGTACAGCAGCACTACATGCCTAACAGAGCTGCATGTATTACTCATACAGTAGTCCAGTTCAGTTCTGTTAACAGAAAACATCTCCCTTAACTCCCATCAGTTCAGTTTAGCTGTAATTCAATCGATGCAACATGTAGCAGTTCTTATTTTGTGTAATGGCTCTATGTAGACTACATATCCAGTCATTTGTTAATGTTTTCTCTGATATAAATATGGGTTGCTAGTTTGCTACTCGAAGAAAGGATGGCAGGTTGATGGTGATGGAAGATCTTGAAGAGCTGGAAAAAAATCCATCTTTCTGTAGCCTCTAGTCTATTGCACTTGATCCTGTCTTTAGTCTTATACTGCAAATAAAGGATGGCAGGTTGTAGCCTCTAGTTTTACTGTAATTCATATACTGCTCAACAGCATGTTGTAATGATATGTACTTGCTGTATGTCGGTGCACGATGTCCAGCTTCAGGTAACTTGCCTAAGCTCGTACGATCACTATTCAGTATGCATGAACATGAACAATTGAGTATTTGTACTATGCTGCCTGGCGTGCATGTACTCTGCTGTTATTTGAGTGCATGAACATTACTTTCAGTCAGGTTGGATGTGGGTTGCCCGCTAAACCCACTTATCCCGTGTAAAAATATGTGGGCAGATGCAGGTCTTCCACTTATACTATGCGGCGGATGTTGGGCGGATGCGGGCTTCCCGCGGACAGTCCCACTTGCAGCCTGATTTGCATCTGATTTGATCTGTTTCTTTCTTTTCTTGGTGACAGAGAGCGGCAGCCATGGAGGGGAGTCCAGTCAGTGCCTCGCTGGGCGCCATGGGCTCCCTTCCACGGAAGCTCGATGAGCTCTTGGCGACCAGACACTGGGTTCTGCGGGGCGCTCTGATGGATGAGATCGAGCAGCTCACGACCGACCTTTGCATCCTGTACAAATTAATGCTGAAGCTCTCAGATGCGCCGCAGGAACCTCCTATGGCTGCGAGGTATTGGATGAAGGAAGTGCGCGAGCTTTCCTACGACATGGACGACTTTGCCGACCAATTCCTCCATGCTCATGGCCGTGCCAAGATCCGCAGAGCTGCTCGCCACAAGAATAAAAAAATTTCTCGGGTAAAGATTAAATGTCTTCGAGAGAGGCGGAGGTGGCGCCCATGGATCACTGACAAGATCTCAGAATTCAGGACTCGAGCGCAGGAGGCGATTCAGCGATACCAGCGGTACAAGTTTGATGATTGCGCCTCCAGTCCTGGATTCTCACGTATTGGCCATGAGCTTCCAAGTATTTGGTCAGATGCTGATGATCTTGTTGGCATGGAAGGCCCAACGGATGAGCTTGAGAGGTGGTTGATCAATGGAGAGGAGCAGCTCAAGGTGGTGTCCATTGTGGGTGTTGCAGGAATCGGTAAGACCACTCTTGCCTTAAAGTTGTGGGGTAAGCTCTGTGGACAATTCGAGTGTGGGGCATTTGTGCGGACAGCCCAAAAACCCGATATGAGGGGTATTCTCAGGAACATACTCTTCCAAGTTCTGCCGCACCAACCTCCAAACCATGGCGAGATGCGCCACCTGATCAACGACCTCAGGGAATATCTACAAGACAAGAGGTAACAGTCCTCTGTAGCCATTTCATTTACTGCTATCTTATCTTAGTAGCTTCATCTATTCACAGATTTTCGCTTTGTGGAGCAGACATGTATTAATCGTTGTCCAGTTATATGCACATTTTGTTTCACAACATTGGTCCATTTTCTTTGGAATTACCGTGTCATCATGTAAGTCCATTGAGAAAATCAACTTACAACAGCATTTCAGTTATCTACTTCCACTTGAATAATGTGCAAAAGTAGTTCAGGTGGACCCGACAGTGCATCCGATGCCGCAAGCCACACAAGGAGACATCAGATGTGTCAAGGGCTTACAGATGCGCCAAATTACTTTGTTTCCCAGTTAAACCCTGTTTATTTGGGCTTCAGCTTCTGGCACTTAGAAATTGCCAGCATCTTGAGCAGCCATGTTGCTTCTCAGGACTGCTTTCCAGCAGAATTCTGAAAACAGAAACTCCACTCTCCCTTAGAAGATATACTGAAAATACATAAGTTTGTTGGTTTGTTAAAATTTATTATATTGCTTTGTAGTAGAGATCCTGTAAAGAGATTAGGCACTCTCCCTACTGTTCTTACAAAAAGAAACAGAAAAAAAAGAAGAGTCAACATCTAGGAATTCCGCCACTGCCGTTTGCTATGGGTTTCTCGGTTGATGTATCTCTGTTGACCTAACAGTGCCAATGTAATTTTTGTCAGGCTAATTATACTATCAAAGGAGTACCATAAAGATTATCTATTCATAAAAAGAATTGACATTCAATGAAACAGGTGTCCTGACATCACATTGAAAATCACAGAAGTCAATGTACTGCACTGTACACTAGAATTCTCTGAATCACCCTAAAAAACTGATGCTCTTGAAAAAACTTAAATGTTACTATTTTGAACATTTTTTCTATTTTCTATTGTCCTTTCGGTGTTTTACTAACAGGCATGCTATGTACAAAATATTTGTCAGGTACTTTGTTATAATTGATGACTTATGGGCTACATCAGTATGGGATGTGGTTAGTCGCGCTTTTCCACAGAGTAATAGTTGCAGCAGAATAATAACTACGACAGAAATTATGGAAGTAGCTCTCGCATGTCGCTGTTTTTGCCCTGAGCATATTTTTAAAATGGAACCTCTTAGTGATGATGACTCAGAGAAATTACTGCTCCAACGAATGCTTGTCCCAGGAAATCAAAGTCCTCAACAATTTGATGATGTTATACCTCAGGTTATGAGAAGTTGTGGTGGCTTGCCACTAGCAATCATCATTGTAGCCAGAATTTTAGCAAGCCAACCTGAGAAGCTAGAGCAATGGGGCAGTACACAGAATTCTTCTGGTTCCATTTTCGGGGCAAATCCTAGCATGGAAGGGTTTATGGGACGAATATTGAACATTTGCTTCATTAGTCTTCCACATTATTTGAAGACATGTCTGCTCCATCTTAGTACATATCCAGAGGGCTATCTATTCTTGAAATATGACGTAGTGAAGCAATGGGTGGCTGATGGTTTTATATGTGCAAACGAAGGTCAAGACATGGAGGAAGTTGCCGGGAGCTATTTTGGTGAACTTGTCAGTATGGGCCTTATCCAAGTTATGGATATCAGCTGCGATTTTGAGTCGTTGTCTTATTCAGTACACCAGCTGGTACTTGATCTCATTACATACAAGTCCGTTGAAGAGAACTTCATCACTGTAGTGGATTATTCGCAAACAACAATACCACTTGCTGATAAAGTTCGTCGATTGTCGCTCCACTTCGGCAGTGCAACATGTGCAACTACACCAGAAAGCACCAGATTATCGCAAGTTCGATCACTTTTCTTTTCTGGCCTGTTTAACTGCATGCCTTCATTCGTGGTGTTTAAGCTTCTTCGAGTTCTAATACTTCATCTTTGGGATGATACTGGAACCAAGACATTGAACCTCACAGGAATTTGTGAACTTTTTCGGTTGAGATATTTGCAGGTCACATGTAATGTCACTGTAAAGCTACCAGATAAGATTGAAGGGATGAAACACCTAGAAACACTGGAAATAAACACACAGGTACTTGATATTCCACTGGACATTGTTAGACTTCCGAGCTTGTTGCATCTCTGTCTTCGAGGTGCAAATCTACCTAGTGGGATTGGGTGCATCAGATCTCTACGTACACTCATGTATTTTGACCTCGGCAATAGCTCTGAAGACAACCTATGGGACCTTGGTGAGCTGACAAACCTGAGGGATCTTCATCTCACATTTTCTTCATCACTCTCTAGTGAACATTTGAAGAGAAATCTGATAGCTCTGGCCTCTTTACTCGGGAAACTTTGTAACCTCAAATCTCTCACTCTGGCTGCTGGTACTGCTGGTACTGTTGGAACGGTGGTTCTTTTTGATGGTTCGAGCGGCATGTCTGCCCCCATCTTTCTCGAGAGACTTGAGTTGCTGCCGCACATTTGCATCTTCTCCAGACTTCCCAAGTGCATCGGACAACTCCGCAAAATCTGCATTATGAAAGTTGCTGTCAGAGAACTGCCGATGAGTGATATTGCTATCCTCACAGGATTACCTTCTCTCACAGTTCTTTGGCTGTCTGTTCAGACAGCTCCTGAGGGAAGGATCGTCTTCAGCGACAGGGCATTCTCCGTTCTCAAGTATTTCAAGTTTAGATGTGGTGTACTTTGCATGTCTTTCATGGCAGGAACCATGCCCAATCTTCGTAGGCTCAAGCTAGGTTTCAACGCCCATATCGGGGAGAAGTATGACAACATGCTAGCCGGAATTGAGCACCTTTTAACTCTCCAGTACATTGCTGCACAAATTGGAGCTACCACTGAATCAGACTGGAGGGCAGCAGAGTCAGCGATCAACAATGCCATTGACAAGCACCCAAGGTTTCCTAGAAGTAACTTACAGTGGGTGGATCCGATAGAGGAAGAATGTCGTCCTTCAGAGAAACATCATTGGAGCCAAGAAAAAGGCACATTAGGTGAAACCCCTTTAACGCTGGATTTGTTTTTACTTCACCTGGAAATATTTCTTTTGGGCCCTTCAATTATTGTTGTGGCGATTGATAAAAATTTTGGTCTGTAGCTGATAGCCCGGACCTTTTTTTTTTCTTTTTTCTGTTTTCCATTTTTAATTCCTACAAGGGCAATGGTGGTACCCGCTACTGTTTAATCAAAGAAGAGTCTAATTGTTGCTCAAGATGGTTTGATCAGTTTGGATCAGCTTGTTTTCCATGACCTAGGGTTCGAAGTATTAAATGTTTTCATTTTAATTTCTGATCAAGTGTAGAATATAATCTTTTGAAAGCATAAATATTATTTTCATTGTGATTTGTTGAGGAGCATCACGCTTGTGTTAGGATTTCACTAATCCTAGGTCATGCTTAAGCTCCCAACTTTAGATGGTATCATTGTTTGGAGGAGAGGATGGTTGATTGCTTGAACTCATGCATAGCTAAAGGTTACCTTAATTTTGGGCTTGGTACAAAACCTACTACTGCTTTATCTTATCTTTTAGTCTTTCTCTCATAGGTTTTGACATCAACGTGCTTCTCAAAGAAGCAAGGAGCAGGTGGTTAAAGCCTTCTGAAGTTTACTATATCTTGTTGAATCATGAGCAGCTTCATATCACCCATGAGCCACCAAATAAGCCACCCAGTAAGTACATCTCCTTAATTTTGAGAAATTTGCTTTTACTTCTATCTTTATTTGTGTACAATAACAATATCATTTGTTCTCTAGGTGGCTCACTATTCCTTTATAATCGCCGTGTGAATCGGTTTTTCCGGAAAGATGGTTATGCATGGCGAAGGAAGAAAGATGGAAGAACTGTCGGGGAGGCTCACGAGCGATTAAAGGTTTGCTTCAGAAAGCTCAGTATAGTGTCACTGTATTCCAATTATTTTCGTCTTGTCAATACAGTCTTGCCAACAAGAGAGGGTGCCGTCTGTCAGGACATCTCGGACTGGGTGTGCATGTTCCTTCTATTAATGCATCATCCTTGCAAGAAGTAGCAACATAATTGTACAGTCTGTGTGATGTTTCATGGCAAATCAAGTATCACAAATTAATCAGATCATTCACATCCATTTAGCTGAATGTGTTGAACATTTACATATATTCATGTATACTCCCTCTGTTCCTAAATATAAGATCTTTTAGAGATTCCTACATGGAGTACATACGGAGCAAAAATGTGTGAATCTACACTCTAAAATATGTCTATATACATCTGTATGTAGTCTATATTGAAATCTCTAAAAGGTCTTATATTTAGAAACGGAAGGAGTAGTTCTTAACTGGATATATTTGCCCAGGTTGCTTTACCTTATAGTGTTTATTGCTCTGTCAGGCGACACATCGGAATTGGGACAAGGCAACAAGAAAATAACTATACCAATTTAGTGTCCTCTGCAGATAACTAACTTATGGTTCAGAATTTGAATATTTAACTCCAAAGATTAATTTATGAGAAACAGTGCAAGTGACACAAGTCTTACAGCTACTGATCTTGCAAACAGTGTATTGGGCTTGTTCTTTTTTTTTTACCAATACCTGTGTCTATATATGTTTTGTGATATCTTAGCTGTCACAGCAGTGCTAATACGTATGCCTAGAAATAAGATATTGTATGGTTAACCTGGTCATTATGTATGAATGAATTTTGCAGAACATTTTGTTAGTAGAACTTAAAAATTAGTTATTAATCAACACACTTAGCACTTAATCTTATATATGACATTTTCATATCATAACAGGTTGGAAACGTTGATGCTCTGAGTTGCTACTATGCTCATGGAGAGCAAAATCCGTATTTTCAGAGACGATATTTTTGGATGCTGGAACCGTAAGATCAGCTTTGCCATTTATAGTTTTATGCTACCGTTAGGTTGCAATTGTGCCAAGATGCCTGAGTGCTACATGCTATTCATTTGCTATCTAGGAAATGTTGCAACCATTTTTCTAGGCAAAAAAGAGTGACTAGTACTATTTATTATAATACCTATTCTCCTTTTCTGCAGTGCATACGACCACATTGTGCTGGTACAATATAGAGAAGTGGCCGAGGTATGTGAGTAACCGAGTATTATCATTGTGAGCAAGTGTAGATTGGCATGATATCCTTTCCTGTGAATATTTATGGTGTTATTTGGTCAAATCATCTGCCGGAAATAAATAGTGAGAAAACTTGAGCTAAAATATCCACACGTAAAGTAAAAGGCTAATCAACAGTATCAGCTCATGCTGAAATTGAAGCAGTCATCATGTGTCAAAATGTAATTAGTTATAGACCAAAGCAGCATTTCAGTCATCACTAAAATGAATATTTCAAGAATTCTTTCGCATGAGTCCATATCAGGATTCGGTTATAAAATATGTCATGTGGAATTACTTGTTCCTGCCACACAGCAATTACTTGTTTCAGAGTGCTCTTGTAATATTGCACGTAAAACACGAAATAACTAAAAGCGGAAATTTCAGTTATTGTTATACACATATAAAGGATAACTTCTGCCCTGTGCCTTAAATATGTTCATAATGGATTAGATAAGGTCGTTGCACTAATTCAGAGAAATTCTTATGACCATTTGCGTAATAGGATTCTTATGATATTTGTACCAATCTACACACTCCCTCTGTCCGGAAATACTTGTCATCAAAATGAATAAAAGGAGATGTATCTAGACGTATTTTAGTTCTAGATACATCCCTTTTTATCCATTTTGATGACAAGTATTTTCGGACGGAGGGAGTATAATCTGTTCCCACCAAATAATTAGCTGGAGTGGAATTTTTCTCTCTTTGTAACTAATCCACACCGTTATAATCTGTTCTCTTTTCCAATCATTTTAATTTGAATACAATTAGGAGCACGTCAAATGAGTAGTTTTCTGCATGGACTTTCTTACAGGGACGATATTATTCAACATTGTCAAATGAATCAGCAGAATCTCTTTCGAAGTTGAGTTATCCAAATTACTTGCATGGAAATCACGGCTCCACACCAGACTTCAGTGAGGGCAATGGATCTATCCAGAGCTCTATAACTGAAGCAAGTTCTTATTCTGCAAACAAAGAGTACAACCATGATACAAGACTAACCTTGACACGGAAGCAACAGTTCAGCATTCGTGAGATCTCTCCTGAATGGGCATTCTGCTATGAGATCACCAAGGTACACCACGAACGTTTTAGTTTCTATGTACTCCCTCCATTCCAAAATAGATGACTCAAACTTTGTACTAACTTTAGTAGTATAAAGTCAGTACAAAGTTGAGTCATCTATTTTGGAAAGGAGAGGGAGTACGTCTTAACACCAACTATTCTCGTGTCTTGCTGTTCCGCTCATCAATGCAGGTAATCATTACCGGAGATTTCTTGTGTGACCCCTCGAACATATGCTGGGCAGTAATGTTTGGCGACATTGAGGTGCCTGTTGAAATTGTTCAGCCAGGTGTTCTCCGCTGCCGCACGCCACTACACAGTGCCGGAAAACTCACACTCTGTATTACCACTGGGAATATGAAAGTTTGCAGTGAATTCAGGGACTTTGAGTTCCGTGCAAACTCGGCGGCTTCTAGTTTCACAGACCTAGCACCGTTGTCTAGATCTATGAAGTCTGCTGAAGAGTTATCACTTCTTGCCAAGTTTGCAAGAATACTTCTGCGTGACAACGGATCCTCTGCAGTTTCAGTTGATGATCCTCAGCCTGGGCGGAGTCCAAAAGTTCAGATGAATGAGGAGAACTGGCAGCGGTTGATCAACGCGCTTGATGTAGGATGTGAAAGTCCACTAAGAGGGGTTCACTGGATTATGGAGGAATTGCTGAAAAGTAAATTACAACAGTGGTTATCACTGAAGCTCCAAGGAGATGATGGAACATGTTCTCTGTCCAGAAACGAGCAAGGTATTATGCACTTAATCTCTGCGCTGGGCTATGACTGGGCACTGTCTTCAGTTCTCGGTGCTGGCGTTGGTATAAATTTGCGTGATTCGAACGGATGGACTGCACTTCATTGGGCTGCTTATTTTGGAAGGTAATTGCAAAATATATTCTACTACTGGTGATTTAGGTTTCGTTTTGCCTAACCAGGAAGTTATCATAACTGTCTAAAAGTTCTTTACTATTCTTACGAATAGATGATATACCCTGTAGTTGGCTGAAGAAACCATTGTTTTTCCAAAATTACAAATTTTGATGTTGTACTTTTGTACTCCTGGGTCTCGGCCACCATGCCACTAACTTTGTAACAAGTAATGCCCAACCGTGAAACCTAGGTCACAAATGAAGTAGAAAAGGCCACTGTACGTTGAATAGAAAAGATAACCTTTTAGTATCTACAGTATATAAGATGTCTTGACCAGTGGATTTTTCGCACACCAAGTGCAATACATCAGCATATATTGAAATGATTGTATTTTTTACATCTCTCTCTGTCTCTGTCTCTCTATCTTCATATGTTAGCACATATTGCAATTTGAACTAGGAAGCGACCTTGTTAAGTAAGTCCATTTTTGTTGCAGGGAAAAGATGGTTGCTGCACTTGTTGCTGCTGGTGCTTCAGCTCCAGCAGTCACCGATCCCTCTGCACAAGATCCAGTGGGCAAAACAGCAGCTTTCCTAGCTTCTGAGCGGGGACACATGGGCCTTGCGGGCTATCTTTCAGAAGTGTCGCTAACTAGCAATCTTGCATCGCTGACTAAATGACTATAGAAGATAGTGGTACTACTATTTCAGAAGGATTAGCTGCAGTTGAACCAGAGAGAGCAGTAGAGAGCATATCTCACATCTCACAGGAGTGCCCAACTGCATGGAGGCACAGAAGAAGTCTCACTGAGGACTCTTTGGCAGCCGTGAGAAATGCAACTCAAGCAGCAGCTCGAATTCAGAATGCCTTCCGTGCCTTTTATTTCAGGAGGAGACAACTTCAGGACGCTCGACTTACGTACATCCTTTTATTTCTGTGTAGTGTTTTCTGTAAGTTGGTGTATTAACTTTTTTTTTTTTGCGTCGAAGTTGGTGTATTAACTGGAATGGCGGGTTATGAACACCGTATCTAGGCCTCTTTTAAGTTTTAACTTAAAAGTAGCTCGATAGAATTTGATCGGCATATTCTTCAATTTCCACTAAATGATGCATGGCCTGCACAATTTCGAGAATCAGATTGTCCACATGAGATGTACTCCCTCCGTTCCTAAGTGCAAGTCTTTTTAGATATTTCAAATGGACTACAACAGACGGATGTATGTAGACATATTTTAGAGTGTAGTAGATTCACTCATTTTGCTCCGTATGTAGTCACTTGTTGGATTATCTAAAAAGACTTATATTTGGGAACGGAGGGAGTACTATAGTAACTAAATTGGTTGTATCCATGGTCCGTTTGATCTTTGGATGCAAATGTATCTCTTATGAAATAAGGAGATTCAACAATGCAGGAATTTTATGGCATGTCTACTGGGTTCTCAATGTACCAGAAGTAAAGACGTACTCCCTCCGTCCGAAATGTCATCAAAATGGATAAAAGGTGATGTATCTTAAATTAAAATATGTCTAGATACATTCTCTGTTATCCATTTTGATGACAAGTATTTCCGAACGAAGGGAGTAGATGTTTGGATGCACTACAATATTTCATGAAGATGTTTCTGGGTTGAGAGAATGGCGGGCATCCTCTACCACGTGAATGTGAACAGAAGTAAAATATTCCCTGATTCCTCAGGCTCTGATACTCATGCGACAAACTTAGGATATCAGTCCTACAGAACTCCCTGAATGAATACGATTCACCGGGTAGCCGCGCAGCAGGTTAAAGAGCGTGGTGACTGCGGCGGCGCGATCGGTCATGTTAGAAGTATATTTACGTTTAGGATAGAGATAAGAGATAGAAATATGATAGGTTTAACTTGTCCTCTACTCCAAGTCTCTCTCCCTTCATTGTACCTCTATATATACCCTTACACGGGTCAGATCAATACAACATAATATTCAGCCATCTCATAACTTTTACAGGTCAGACACCACCCGCACGATTCTTCAATCTCGAGGCGCTCAAATGGTTGGGAAAGACGGGCAAGTTGGCGGTGCCGAGGTCGGCCATGGAGTATTCGTGTAATCTTATAAACGGCTAAATATATATTGCTCTAGAAAAACCGAATAGTTGCTCCCATCCGCCGAAAACGTTAGGAAATTTAAATGCACAACCAAAACATCCTGCGGCTAGAAAAAACAACAAAGGATATTCGAGCTTATGAATCACTTTGAAATGCAAGCCAGGCACACACGCCTTGGCCCTTGGACCAATGTGACGTGGAATGCTAGCAAGTAATTATGCTGCAGAGAGAGGTAGATCATAAAACTTAACCATATGTTGGTTAGCTTCCAGGTACGTACTGTTCACTCAAAGAAGTAAGTGTATTTTTTTATTCTGATTTTCATCTTTTATTTTTATTTTTATACTTCTAATTGCTATATATTTATATACCTTCAAAATATTTTTGTTTACTTAAATTTCCAAAAACATGTACTTGGTGTATAGAAAATCTGTTCACACAGTTAATGATTGTGTTCATGCATTTTTAATAGGATATTCATGACACCTAAAAAATATCCACCCATTTATAATTTTTTGTGACATTAAAGAATACTCATACCATTTTTTAAAACTATTCACAAGTTTAGAAAAATTCTTCATATTGTTTAAAAATATTATTGTAATATACAAACATTCGCGCAATGTTGAAAAGTTTCAGGATATATAAAAAGGTGTCTGCACCATTTAAAAAACTGCTTGCAACATTTACAAATAATATTTACACGTTTTTAAATGTCCATGAAGATGTAAAAAAAATTACTTGTGCAGTGTTCACGATATATTCATGGCATATAACAAAAACTAAAAATTTAAAAATACACTTACACAACATTTATAAAAATGTTCACGCATTGTTTTCACACAACTTTTGTAAAAAATTATAAAATGAGAAAACTTGCTCATGCAATTTTTTGAAAAACTTTGGTGACAGATAAAAAATAATCACTCAGTTTTTTATAATAAAATAGGAACATGAAAAAAAATAAGAATAAACAAGATTAACAAAAACAGAAAAAGAGATTTTTTTTAACGAAGCAAAATAGATAGAAAAACCAAACACAAAAATGAAAGAAAATAGGAAACCGGAAGAATCCTTCTAAAATGCACATGGAAGGTTCGAAAACTAGTGTGTATTGTACATTTCTTTTTGAGTAACTGTGAGTACTCGAAACAAACGGACTGTTGGTTTTCTAAAAGACTAATCTCAATTTTGGTGGTTATTTAACATTGTAGATGTTGATTTGTGAACTATATTAGTTTGAGATTTATGAACAATATTGTTGATTTTAGTTACACCCTTAAAATTATCTCTTAGTTGCACATTTATGTTATACTAATAAATCATGAATAAACATCCACCCTTCCCCGGTGAAAATTGTTTTATGAATAAACCGTACTAGATAAATACTCCCTCCGTCCGGAAATACTTGTCGGAGCAATGGATGTATCACCTATTTTAGTTTTACATACATTCATTTTTATCAATTCCAGGACAAGTATTTTCGGACGGAGGGAGTATTCGTGTGATCTTATAAAGGGCTAAATATATACAGTTTTGCTAAAGAAAATCTAGATGTGTCCTAAGTATTGCACTAAAAAAACTTTATAGCTGGTCCCATCCGCTGAAAACAGTATGTACTAAGAACTACGTTACAGAGAGAACTAGGTAATTTAAGTGCAGAACCAAAAGATATTTTTATGAATAAACATTCACCCTTCCATTCATGTAATCTCATAAAGGGCTAAATATATACTCTCTCCGTTCCTAAATATAAGTCCTTTTTTATAGATTTCAATTACATACAGAGCAAAATGAGTGAACTTACACTCTAAAATATGTCTATATACATCCGTATGTAGTTTGCATTGAAATCTCTAAAAAAAACTTATATTTAGAAACAGAGGGAGTATAGTTTTGGTAAAGCACATTTAGATGTGTCCCAAGTCAAAACTGTATAGTCGGTCCCATCCGCTGAAAACAGTATGTACTAAGTACTATACTATGTTACAGAGAAAATTAGGTACTCCCTCCGTTCATTTTTGTAAGTCATTTCAAACAACTTAAAATAGGTTGTTTTGCACATTATCTGAAGTATCTTCAAGGTTTTATAAAAATGAACAGAGGGAGTAATTTAAATGCAGAACCAAAAGCTACATCCTGCCGCTTGGGCAAAAATCAATAAAGGATATTCGAGCTTAGGAATCACTTTGAAATGCAGGTGCACACGCCTTGACCAATGTGACAACTCTAGAGTAATTATATATGCTGCGGGCAGAGGCTGATCACCGGCGCCGGCGGCCCATATTGGGACGGCCATGAGAGGCAGTGGACCGGCGATGACAGGAGGCAGCCGACCTTGGAGGGCGCTGGAGCCGGATCGAGGCCACGTCGACACCGCCGATGTCGGCGGGGGAGACACGTCGCCACCGACGATGAGCCGGCGTGCCGAGCGGCGGGAACTGGGACAGCGACCACAGCGACGGAGCAGTGCGACCGCGCGCCAACTTATCCAGGATCGCCGAAGCAGCACAAAGGAGGTGGCGGCAACAGCACAACCATTCTTCTGACCGTACCACAAATGGATTAGGTGGCGTACACCCGGCCACCTTGCAGTGGACGCAGCGGCTCGCGTCGTAGTCGTAGCCACGGCCGCCGTCGACGACCACCTCCTCCAGAAGCACGGCGTTCCGCGCGAAGTACTTGATGAGCCGCGCCTGGAAGCAGGTGAGCCCCAGCTGCCCGTCGAACCGCACCACCACCCTCCTCAGCGAACGCCGGAGGCACTCCGGCGCCTTGGCCCCGCTCGGACCGGCGGAGAGCTGATCATCATGACCCTCGTAGGAGCACTCCGACATGGCGGCCATCGGATCCGTTGGGTCGGGATGATTGGTTTCGCCGCCGTACTCCCGGGAGCTGAATTTCAGCCGGAGCTCGCGGACCGCCGGACAGCCGCGCAGCAGGTTAAACAGCGCGGTGACTGCGGCGGCGCGGTCGGTCAGACACCACCCGCACAGCTCTTCGATCTCGAGGCGCTCGAGGTTGGGGAAGACGGGCATGTCGGCGGTGGCGAGGTCGGCCATGGAGTATGCCGTCAGCTTGAGAACCCTGGCGTGGCGCGTGGCGGCGAGCATGGAGCGACGCAGCTGCTTGGCCGCGGTGCAGTGGAACTCGAGGTGAACCTGCTCCAGGTGCGTGGGCGGGGTCTTGAAGGAGAAGGTGGTGCCGTCGACGGTGACGACCTGCGCGTACCGGAAGCGGCGGAGGCACGGAGCGTCGAGCTCGACGCTGTAGTACCCGCCGGAGTACATGTCGGTTTCGGTGAACTCGCGGCAGTTGGCCATGGCGAGGACGGTGACCGCCGGGCAGCGGAGGCTGTAGAGGGGACGGTCGGGCACGAAGCTCAGCGCGTCGAGTCGGAGGTCGGAGAGCATGGGTGCGGCGTCGACCATGTTCTGGAGCGTGTCGAGATTAACGATGCACCGCCGCAGCCGCACCGCCTCCAGGCACGGGAAGTCGAGGATGCGCCGTCGGCCCTTGAGCTTGCAACCGGTGAGCTCGAGAGTCCGGAGCGCGGCGAACGGCAGCAAGCCCAGGGAGAGGTCGTGGTACGTCCAATCGGAGAGGGCGGCATGCGTGCAGTGCCGCGGGCCGCCGTAGTCCAGGAACTCGAGCCGGAGCTCCTCCACGCCGGAATCGTCCTCCACCTCCTCATCCTCATCATCCTCATCCTCATCCTCATCGTCGACGACTTCCCTGCTGCAAGTGGCGGACAGGATGTCGTCGTGCATGGTGCCATCGCGCATAACTACGGACACCTTCTTCGGGCCGCGGCCGACGGAGTTCTGAAAGGCGATCGCGTGGTCAGCGTTGTCCATGGCACGCCAGCGGAGTGGGACGCCGCCGGTGGTGGTGGTGGTGGTGGTGTAGGAGCGGTAGTCGAGGTTGATGGCGGCGGTGTGGAGCCAGAGCGGGCGGCGCCATCGGCGGGAGAGAGCGGTGGTGCGGGCGGCCTCGCGGGAGGGCGCGAAGGAGAGGACGTGGATGAGCAGGTCGTCGGGGAGATCGGAGAGACGGTCCGACGGCGCGGCGGCGGCGGCCATCGAGATCGAGTTGGATCGATCGGTTAGGGCTGCATGTTGCATGGCTTCGTCCTATATATATGTGACGTACCCGCTAGGCGTGTGACGCAGTTGGCATGGGCCTGAAGAGGAATGGCCAATGGGCAGTTGGGCTACGTTCCCAAATCAATTGGCAAGGGCCCAAGGGCTCATTCGATTCTTCTTTTCTTTTGCTGGATTCATTCGATTCTTCGATTGCCAAGGTGATGCCAAGTCTGAACGAGAGCTCCTATACAGGGCTTTCAGCCTAAGTTTTTTTAGGCTAACCACACATTTTATTTGGCGATCAATAATGTTCTGAATAATACAACTTATATCAGAGGTCTGTAAAAGCCAAATATGGCGACCAACAGAGAGGCTAAGTGCGTGTCTAGCGAGGTTATGTGCCTCAACATTTGAGGCCCTTCTTACAAACATGAAAGAGCAATTCTGAAACTGAAGACATGATCTGAGTTTCTCGGATGAGTGTCCAGGGTTTCCTCCAGTTCCTTCCTTGATGTTTGCAATGATATTTTTTGCAGTCCGAGCTGACAATAATCTATGTTTCCATCAAATTGTTTGCCAAGGATAAAGCTACCTTGCAAGCTAGAGTTTCGAGAGTAGCTGGGTAAGTTATGCTTGCAAATACTTTGGCAGACACCCCCATGTGTGAACCCTTGCTATTTCTACAGATCACACCAATCACGGCAATATTAGAAGCTCTTGAAACCGTCCTATCAACCTTTAACTTTGCAAACCCCATTGGAGGAGAGATCCAACAGGCGGAGGGCTGTGCTGTGGTGATTTGTGGAGCCGCCGCAGGTTTACAGGAGCTAATCTCATGTATGTACCGATCAACGAAACCATGCATGGGTGATCGCCGTACTTAAGAAAATTTGCTCGTGTATCGCCTTCCGCCATGCATGCCATATGGCCCATAAGATAACTAGGACCCGAACAAAATATGTATGTGGAGCATCTCCATTAGAGTGAAAAATCCTTCGCTTTGCCTCTAATTCTATCACTTCAGAGATAACATTAACTAGGTCTTCATCTTCTAGCGCCCAAACACATCGTGAAGTTGCGCGTTCCAACAAAGCATGCCAGTTGTTGCACCTAGCTCACGCGTCGCACTGCTGGGCCGGCCCAAGAACATGCTCTCCAACACAACAAACGCAAAGATTTTTTTTTTACAGAAGTTATTCCTGGGAGAAGCGGGATTCGAGTTATGCACGAGAGCTTTGATGGTTGTAGGATACCCATGGGAGCTTTGATGGTCGAGCTCATTAGATATACAATAATAAGGAAATAATGTTATCTGACCCTTCCTATAGTTAATATATATTATATACACGGCATAATCATTTCTAAAAAAAACTAGAAACTTTAAAGAGTTCTACAAATATTGAAAAGAACCATGAACTTCAAAAAAGGTTCACAGGAATTGGAAAAAGAACGCAGAAACGAAAGAGTTCATGAACTTTAAAAAATGTTTGTGGATTTGATAAAAAGTTCATCAAATCTAAAAAAATTCAAGAATTTCAAAAAGATCATCACTTTTGCAGAAAATGTTCACGAATTTTCAGAAAGTTAGTCGATTTTGAAAACCAAATATCATAATATTTTCAAAAATGTTTGTCATTTTGAAAAAGTTCATCGACTAATTTTTTTTCTACAATTTTAGAAAATTTCACATATTTTTTTAAAAATGTTCAGGTTTTTCTTAAGTTCACAGATTTTAATTATGGAGAGACTTTAACGAATCAGAAAAATATTCTTCAATTTTTTTAAAAAGTTCACGGATTTCAAAAGGTTCATAAATTTTCAAAAAGGTTCTTCAATTTAGTAAACAGTTCATAAATTAGAAAAATCACACAGATTTTCAAAAAAGGTTCATAATTTGAAAAGGGTCACACATTTTAAAAAATTATCAAATTGAAGAAAAACCAAAATAATTGCCAAAAAAGAAAAACAAGATAAAGAAGACAATAAGAAGGAAAAATAATGAAACTAAGCACAGAATGTGAGCTTCCCTAGTGGCTAAAGCATGCGGAAGTACACCGAGAGGTTGATATTTCTAATTCCAGTCGCACAACTATTTTTCGAAGGTTAAAATAAAGAAAAGAAAAAGTAACCAGGCTGAGCCCAAGACCCCGGGGTGTGCGCCAGTTTGTGGAATAGACTGTAACCGGCCCCAAATAGGAATGGGGGCACCTATGTCTCTCGTTCAGGGAATTTCCTATTAGACGCACGCTCCATCAAAGTGTGGACCTTTCGCACACACCTAGATATTCCATCGATGACTTGAGCCGACCCATAACGGGTTCCAGCGTTTTCGGTTTCGGGAACCTTCTAGAAGGTTCCCGGAACAGGATTTCCAGTTTATTTTTGGTTTTAGGTTTTTTTAGTGTTTCTGTGTATTTTTCATCATTCTTGTTTTTCTTATTTTTTCCTTTTGCTGTTTCCTTTTTTATTTTTATTTATTTATTCATTTTTTGGCCTTTTTTAATTTTTCATGTCAATATTTGTCTTTTTTTAAATTCATTTTTTTCGGATTTTTAAATATGGTCTACTTTAAAAACTATGTTCATAAATTCAAAACATGTACAAGAAATTCAGAAAATGTTCATCTATTTGATTTTTTTTTCACAAATTGTGAAAATTTTCATATTTCAAAAATACTTCTACAATTTTGAAAATGTTTGCGGTTGCAAAATATTGTCCAAAATTGAAAAAATGCTCGCGTTTCAAAAAATGTTCAGGAATTTCAAAAAATGTTCGTGTTTTCATTTTTTTGGTTAGATATTTCACAAAGTTCCATTTTCAACTTTTTGTTCACAAATTCAAAAAATGTTTGTGCATTCAAAATTTTTGTTAGATATTTCATGAAGTTCCAATTTCAAATTTTTGTTCACAAATTCAAAAAATGTTCGTGGTTTCATATTTTTGTAATTTCATCTATTGTTCCATTTTCAAATATTTGTAGAAAAATTCAGAAAATGTCCGTGGTTTAAAATTTTGTTCAGAATTTCATAATTTGTTCACAACTTCAAAAAATAGTTCACGTTTTTCGGAAATATTTTCTCCAGTTTCAATGTTTTTGTTCGCATATGCGAAAAAATGTTCCTGATTTCGCTTTTTTCATATATTTGGAAAATGTTTGTACTTTTTCAAAGTATATACTTTAGGAGAAAATGTACACTTTTTTTTGAAGATGTTCACTAGTAGAGTAACTAATTCCGGTTCGATACAGTAGACAAGTCCGGTTGGATGGCTGTCATAAGTTATTTTAGATGCGCGCTGTTCCGTTACAAGCAATGCTAGTCAGCGGGAGTATGCATTTGCAAGATGTTAGTCCCCTGTTCGATTCCCTCCATCGCGTCTGCCTCTCTTTTTTGCTTTCTTTTTCTTCCAGCGGTACAGCTCTATGGGCCGGCTCAGTCAAGCTGCCTAGCTGTGTG
The DNA here is from genome assembly GCF_002162155.2 of Triticum dicoccoides. Lineage (NCBI taxonomy): Eukaryota > Viridiplantae > Streptophyta > Magnoliopsida > Poales > Poaceae > Triticum > Triticum dicoccoides. The sequence continues at coordinate 8,409,368 of NC_041391.1, read as the reverse complement.
TGGGGACGACAATTTGACGCAAAGAGCGTCCAATAGGAGCTCCCCGCGTTCAGCGAGTCAAGGCTTCCGACACGCCGAAGCGCGCGAGCATATAGGCTGGCCCAGTTTGTGGAAGCACACTGAGTCGTTTACTTTTCTGTTTTTTTTCATGTTTTTATTTCATTATTGATTCCAATTTTTAATGTTGTTTGCACTTTCAAATATTGTAAAATATTGACCAAGCATTTAAAAATGTTAGTCAACCATTCTGAAAAATGTTGAACAAGTATTTGTAAAATATTGATGAAGCATTTGAAAAATATTAAATTTTCATAAAAAAAATGGTGACCATGTATTAAAAAATGATGAAATTTCTTGATCATGTATATAAAAATGTTAATGTATCAATTGAAAAAAATGTTGAAGAATTATTGTAATATGTTAATTAAGCATTTGGTAAATGACTGTGTATAGTAAAAATGTTGACAATGTATTCCAAAAAGAGTTAATATTGCATTTAGAAAATGTTAATCATGTATTTGTCAAAAATGTTAAATTTACATACAAAAAATGTTGACCATGTTCTTAAAAATGTTAATCTTGTACTTCAAAAAGGTTAATCAAACGTATGAAAAAGTTTGAAAGTTTGTATAGGAAAAATGTTGACGATGTAGCAAAGAAAATTTTAATCTTGTATTTAAAAATGTTAATAAAAAATTATAAAAAATGGTTAAAAAATTTTGACCATGTCATAAAAAATATTAAATTTGTATTGGAAAATTGTCAGACATGTATTAAAAAAATGCTGCTAACTTATGCAAAATGTAGACTAAAACTAAAATAAACAAAGAAAACTCAAAGGAAAACTAAAAAAATTCAATAAATGGAGAAGAAATAATAAAACCAAAAAAAGTTAAGAAGACGGAAAAGGAAAACAGAAAGCCGGTGAAAATAAGAAATAAAGAAACAAAACTGAAGAAAAAAGAGAAGAAGGAAAAGCCCAGTGAAAACCAATAAAATAATAAAGAAAAGAGAGCACCACACCCGGGAGGATTCAAACCTGGGATAGCATGTTAAGTGTCCGCTATTTGGCTAGGATGTTACTGCAGCTTTGACACGAGAAATGCGTTCAACCTTGCTTAAAGCGAGATATAGTCGCTGCGAATAAGAATTGGGGATCTGAACTAGGTAGCCATATACTCGTGCTTTATTTTTGTTTTTTCTTTTGTATGTTTCCCAAGAAATATTAAAATATGTGAGGAACTATAATTGATGAACATTCAGTATGGGACATTTGATATTATTTACCACCTGCTTTTGTACTATTCTCGCATATAGAAGCAACTGCCATTTTTTAAAACACAGTACCATCACAGATCCTCACATACACGCACATACACTTACTGTTTGAACGCACGCACGCATGTCCTATCCTTATGAGCACCTATTCCTCTAAGCACCTACTCCTATGAGCATCTTCGAGATACTAAACCAACACAATACCTTTAGATTTACAAAGTCATCATAGGCGCCTTGTAGTTGATGAAAACGTCTTTTTTTTTCATTCAACAAACATCGCCAGAAAGCATAAAATAAATTCAGAAAAATGCGAGCACCAGTGCCAACTACCAAGTCTAAGACTTGAACACTGATGAGCTGGTTCCGCCACAAGAAACCTAACCATCTTAGCTTTTTTTAGATAAAAGACGTACGCCCGACTTTATAGATAAAGCCACCAGGCAGAGTAACAGAGCCAACATCCAAGCAACCACAATAACTTAGGCAGACAAAGAAAAGAAGTTCAGGTACATGGCTAACTAGCCAGAAAAGGCGTGCATGCCAGACATAGGACTAAATAGGAGACGCCAGGGTTTAAGATTTTTCGCGTTGACTGCGCGCCAGGGACGAGGCCGTAGCCCGAATCTTGGACGCCATAACATCGAAGGCCTCATGATCAACATCCCTAGTCAATGATCTCCACTGCTGCAAGAATGTTCCAATTTTAAATAACCAATCAGCAGGATTAGCTGGGAAGATATGCTCGATGGTAAACTTGTTTCTAGTGGTCCACATAGACCAACAGATCGCTGCAAACCCAACCCAGAAGACCCTTTTTGAATTCCCAGATAAACCGTTGACCAAAACCCTAAGATCCTCGAAAGAAGAGGGGGCCCATGACACCTAGAGCCAGGAGCGGATGCAGCACCAAACAAATTTAGCCAAGGAGCACCAGAAGAAAATATGATCCGTGTTTTCAAGATCCCCACACAAGGCGCATCTATCCGAACCCGGGCCGTTCCTTTTCCTTATTTGATCCGTTGCGGGAAGCTTCCCACGAAAGGCTTGCCACAAGAAAATTTTGATCTTAGGAGGAAGGCGGGTACTCCATATGCACTTGAACTTGGAAGTAGGAGAGCCCGAAATCATTTTAGTGTACAAGGATTTGACCAAAAAACGACCGAAGGCAGAGTGGGGCCAGACCACCGAGTCCTCATCCTCCGAGAGCAGAGGGAAGCAAGCAGTAAGACGATGCCAGTCTTCCAACTCTTCAGGAGAAAGCGTCCTACGAAGGTCCAAGTCCCAATTATTCGCCGAGAGCTCGGAGATTGAGATCTCTGGGTCAGGACAATAGGAAAACAAAACCATCTTAGCTATGCTCACTTCGTAGAAGCAAATATCATTAAACATGTATTCCCACATAAACACATGTTTTCGAAAACATACAAATGCGGTTGAGTTTGTTTGAAACGAAACCAAAATCAACAGGTGTTGAAGAATCTGATTTTTGGCATGTAGTATACTTATTTTCTGCCCACAATTGTGATGCAGATATGGTTGTCTTCATCGTCGAATGCTGGTGGTAGCCACATATATAGGGATAGAGATTTATGGTGTGTGTGGGGCCAGCATTGTTCTTTCCCTGATGACTTTGGTCCTATCTCTCAGAGACGGGTTGGTACTACGGCTCGCAATCTTATGTGTGATAATGTGTTCCTTGTTCTTCTCTGGCAGCTTATTCAGAATGACGTTTGATGATCCTGCCATGCATAAAAGTTCATCATTGACGTTTATGTTCATTTGGTATTCTCTTGGGTCCTTCATGTATGTTTGCAGCGGCAGTTGTACTGTAACGTTCAGATATGTACTTGTTGTATGTTCTCCTCACATCTCAATATCAACGAGTATGCTATGTTGTGTGTTGTTTAAAATAAGGTTACTATCTCTACTCCTAACGGGGGAGTTGGTACTTCGTTTCGTTTAGTTTTGTCCCTCCCCTCTGGTACGATCCCCTCGCCCACCAATTTCTTTCACACTGAACCATTGTTTATTTTTCTTTCTTCCAATCGTTGTTTGGATATGTTCTTGATCTCCTTCCCTCAATCCCTCTTGCTTCCTTCCCGATTCTGATTTCTTCTTTCCTAATTAGAACCCCAACCAATATCTTTCTACTATTTTAAATAAAATATCAAATCCGTATGTGGTTTTGTCCCCCCATAGGCCTTCGCCAATCGAAGGCTCTTCCCAAGACTTCTGTTTCCTTGTAAATCAACTGCATCCTCAACCAGAACTGGTAAGTGCTGATTCAATCGAATTAATTAAGATTAATCATCGTAACCAGATTTGGTAGATAGGTAGTTTTCTGTTCCCCTGTACTCTGTATAAATAGCAATCGAACACTCTTGGTGGAGACTAGCAGAAAGGGAAACAGCCTCGCTCCGAGGAAAATTTCTTATACATACATCGCTCCTCCTCCTCCTCCTCCTCCATTACTCGGACACCGATGTTCTTCCGCGAGCTCATTCCGGCGGCAGGCAAAAAGGTTGGGTTGGGCTAACAATTGGTATGAGAGCCACATGTTGCCATGCCGAAGCATATGCCGAAGGAAGGTGTCGCCGGCAACGACTCCAAGACCGTTGAAAAGAGATCGACTGAGGAGGTGCGCGTGGCAGATGTGCTCGCACTGCGAGGGAAGTCGGGAGGTGAGCTGGGTATGCCACGCTCCGTGCGAGACGTGGGTATGTCCAACACCTCCTTCCCTCTCCCCACACGGACCAATTATCCTAGTTGGTCTCTCCTGATGAAGGTCATCATGGAGGCACGACATGTGTGGAAAGTCGTGAACACATGCGATGTTGAGTACGATGAGGACTGGCTGGCGATGAAGGCAATCATGCGCTCCATCCCACCGCAGACGGTGACTACCTTGGTGCCAAGAAGATGACCAAGGAAGCGTGGGACACCATCACGGCTATCATCGTGCGGCAATCCTAGATCCAGTGACCCGCACGAGGAAGTGATCCTGTGGTAGTAGTAACGGTCGGCTCGGATGCTGCTATTGGGCCAACTGGAATGCTGCTAATCAAGAGTTCATTTACTAGTGACACTGTAGCCTCGTGTATGACCTGTAGTACCGCCGGCGGGAGGCAGACTTGTAATATTGTTTGTCTCGATTGTACCACCTCACGTTTGTTAGAGTTGTGTCGAATATTGTGTACAAGGTAGGTTATAGTTGGACTATGAGTTGTATTGTGTTTACATAGGATGTGGAGTCGTGTTTTAGTAGGACACTTGTATCCTAAGCCTCTCATATATAGCGGGGGTAGACACACGGTGTAACCTATGACAACATAATAGCACATGCGCGCAAGGGGGAGCCAGCGGCGAGTGCCGGCGCCCGGGTGGCCGGTATGCGGTATTGTGATGGTGTCACGGGGAGGAGCGCCCGTAGTCAGGCCCTGGGGATGTAGCCATATCGGTGAACCTCGTTAACAAATCTCGGTGTCGTGCTCGCGTGATTGCTTGGTCCTCGGATGATCAACGGTATGCTTCGGATTTATTATAACAAGTGGTATCATGAGCAAGGTTCGAAAAGGCCGTTGAAGTTGATCTAAAGAAAGAAGAATGCAGAAGCGATCGTGATACGGGATGAAAATCATCGGCGAGTTACGATCCAGGCAGGATTGGTCGTATTGTGATGTTCGAGCAGTAATCGGATCGAGATGCAGGTACGTGGCGGCAGCAGTTTATAGGTGACTCGGCGAGATCGGAACCATGCAGACTGGGCGAGCAGCAGCGGCGTATCGCGGGGCGTGCGCCTGGGCAGGCGTACTGCCATCGCGTGGAACATACGTGCGCCTGGCGCTAGGCGGCCGGCTGGCCCGAGCGAAGGCCACGGAGTCCAGGCTTGCAGGGTTGTGAGCTGGAGGCGGAGGTGCTGTAGCGATGCAGCAGATCGGCGCTTGAGTTGTGCCACGGTGTACACATGAGATTTGTTTTGGACCAAAAGAAAAGGGCCAAGTCCGAGCGGTAGTCGTGCAATATCAAGGCAACCTACAGAGGCAAGAAAATCCATCAGGAGGACAAAGCAAGCTAGCATCCGGATTGAGCCAGGAGCTACACCACGGGAAATTGCTATTAATACTGGGACGCGAGCACATATGTTTGCTTTGTGTACTTTGGCATCGTGGAAAGAAGTTTGGTTATTTTTTCACATGTCAATCATACAAAGAATCTGGCATCAAGGGGTATTAGGTTTGAGGTGAAGAAGTTCGACAGAACAGAAAACCTTGAGTTATGACAGATAAGGTGAAAGATTTGTTGGCACAACAAGGATGCTTGAAGGCGTTGCGGGATGTCAAGCCAATGGACGATGATGGTTGTGAGGAGTTGCAGATGATTGCAGTCAGGAAAGTTCGGCTCAGGTTAGACACGTAGGGAAGTTGGCCTGGACAGTCTGACAGATGGACGCAAGTCGGTTGGTACAGAAGACGGTGGTGGAATCAGCGACGACGACATAGGAGCGTGATGCTGATGGTGACCGACTTCTGGGGCGTGGAAACACGTGGCACAAGCCCGAGGCTTGTGTGACTTCGACAACACTATGGCATGGGGTTGATTCAAGACGGTGCACATGAAAGCTAGGAGTCGACGGGGCGCGGGGTGGCATGTACAACCACCATGGAGTCATGTTGAAGGTGGAGCTGGAGTCTGGAAGACTTCACTTGGTGCTGATTAAGGGGCTACGATGTAAGTGCACAGAGAGTCGAAGCCTATTCAGCGGGAAAAAGTGAGTGACATGCAGTTTGGACTGGAGCCCAGTAGTCTGATGAAAGCGTGAAACTCGTCATCGGTCGGTGATGATCGGTGGTACTCTTCACTGGGGGTTGAGTGGTGTGGGTTCGCGACCCTTGAGACTCGACCGGGACAGCGGAGGCTCGACGCGGTAATAGCGGCGAGACGTGCGGTATGCACGGGACATGAAGACGGGCCAGGGCTCTGGTGGTCATATATGTGGTGAGACAACTGCGAATTTGACTCGGGATGACTAAAAGCAATGGTGAAATTCCTTCAAGTTTCAGACAGTCGGTCAAGGAAGAGTGGTGATGTTGAGTTCAGGTAACTCTTATGTGTGACAACCAATATGTGAGTTGTTCATTTTCACGCAGGTCAGTGATCAGTGTGTGATGGCGTTGGACGGATACTCTGGAAGTTGGGAGCACAAATTGAGTAACGAGGAACTTAATTTTGCTCGAGTGTTGACTGTGGTCAAGAAAAGAAGGGACTACAAGTTGCAGGTGGAGTCTTTGGAGTAGCAGCCGTGCTCACGGAATAAACTCAAGTTCAATGTACATGAAAGTTTGATGCATTGATGAACTCAAGGTGGTGGAGATTATTCGCCAAGGTGGAGTTTGTTAGAGTTGTGTCGAATATTGTGTACAAGGTAGGTTACAGTTGGACTATGAGTTGTATTGCGTTTACATAGGATGTGGAGTCGTGTACTAGTAAGTCACTTGTATCCTAGGCCTCTCATATATAGCGGGGGTAGACACACGATTTAACCTATGTCAACATAATAGCACATGCGCGCAAGGGGGAGCCAGTGGCGAGTGCCGGCGCCCGAGTGGCCGGTGTGCGGTATTGTGATGGTGTCATGGGGAGGAGCGCCCGTAGTCAGGCTCCGGGGATGTAGCCATATCGGTGAACCTCGTTAACAAATCTCGATGTCGTGCTCGTGTGATTGCTTGGTATTCGGATGATCAACGGTATGCCTCGGATTTATTCTAACAACGTCCATGTTACATCATCGGGTGTTCGACTTGCAACATTAATTGTGTTGATTGCAGCGTCGTACATTTGTCTTTTAGTTTCGGTTGTCCGATTTGCACATCACTTTGCAACATCAAAAATGAAAATTGTAGCAGCCCCTTGCAACATCGGCGTGCTTTTGGGTTGCATCGTCACACGTTCTAACTATAGTGGCGGCCAATCAGACTTACAACACAGTGTTATAACTTTCCAACATCAAAATAAAAAAAATGCAGTGTCCGCTTGCAACATTAGTGTGCTTCCGGAGTGCATCATCACATGTCTCGCTTGTAACGGCGGCTGCCTGCCTTGCAGGATCAGACCTCGGCTTGCAGCAGTGGCGCCAACTCAATATTGTGCGTGGATCGATGGGATGATTTTGATCATATGCAGTAGAACGGAGAAACCTAAATTCATATTTGTGTATGCACATTTTCTGGGGCGTGCGGAACATAGTCTGATGTATGTAAAATAATATTTGTTATATTTCGAGCATGTAGATATGGGGATATGTATGTTGCAACAATATTTAATTTAAAAACTTACAAAATTCAACATAAAGTTTTTTACCGGTTGCACCGACCTTGCAGCGGTGCATCCTGACCGGCATTGAAGCCGTGACAACCACCATGCAGCCCGCGTACGACTTGCAGCAGTATCTATGCAAGCCTAGCAGCGTTGCGTCCCAAATTGCGTCGGCTATCCCTTATAGCATCAGTGGTGCCGGCTGATGCGCGGGCGTGATCATGGGCGCGGCTATATCTCGCGTCACGCGAGAGAAGGTTGCGACTTGCTGAAGCGTGTACCAGTCATGCGAGCATATGGGCCGGCCCAGTGCGCGGCAGGCTACTGTCTCTTTTTTTTCTGTTTGTTTCATTTTTTTATTTTTTGATTCTTTCTTTTCTTTTGTTTACAATTTCAATTATAAACATATATATTACAAAAATATACTTTACATAGTGTTTGAAAAAACTGTTAATCATGCATTTGAGAAATGTTGAATGTGTACAGAAAAATGTAGACCATGTATACGAAAAATTTATACAAAAAATATATAATGTGTGTGCAAATATTGATCATGTATTGAAAAAATGTTAAGCAAGATTTTCTTAAAGAACTATTAGAAAAATGTTAATCAAGCATTTGGGAAATGTTAAATGTGTATAGAAAAAATGTTGGCCATGTATATAAAAAATGTTAAACTTGCATTTGAAAAGTGTTAAATGTGTATAGAGAAAGTGTTGACCATGTATTCAGAAAATTTAAACTTAAATTTGATCGAATCCCCGAGCACCATTTTTCTTCTACCATTTCTTTTATGTGCATCCTAATGGGCCAGCCCTTTACTGTACAGGCCATAAGTGAGATATAGCCTTTGGGGAGCTCCTATGTGACGCTCTCTGCGTCAAGCAGTCGAGCGATCTCTCTCGCGAACAGTAGCTCATGCTGGAAATAAAAAAGGTGCGTTGCCAGGAAGCGAACATCAGACCTGTTGTTTAGGAGCGTGCGCCTCGAACCAGTTGAGCTAGCTAGCTTTGTTGACCACAGACCATTGCAAAATCTTAAGAAAACTAAAACGCCGATCCGAACATCTTTAAAAAATTCAAACACAAAACGTTTTTCTCAAAAAGAAAACGTGACTATTTTATCAAACACGAACATTATTTTTTTCACAAATTCTCAGAAAACTCAAACATTTTTCAACACACAAATGAATTTTGGAGATGCGAACATTTTTTTTAGAACGGAAAACATTTTTTAAACTACCCAAAAAATTGAACAGGAACAATTTTTCAAATTTCCAAACAAAATTTGGAAACACGAACAACTTTTTCACGCGAACATTTTCTGAAACTGCAGAACAAAATTTGAAAAAACGAACATTTTTCAAAATTGCAAACAATTTCGGAAACGGAACATTTTTCGAAACTGCGAACAAAACTTGTAAATATGAACATTTTTTGAAATTTTCGAACAAATTTTGGAACAGGAACACTTTTTCAAACTCCCAAACAAATTTATGGAATTTACGAACATTTTTTAATTTGTGAACGAAATTTGAAAACATGAAAATTTTATAATTTTGTGAAGAAATTTGGAAAGATGGAACACTTTTTGAAATTCCAAAACATTTTGTGAAGGCTTTTTTATTCAAAAACTAGGAACATTTATTGAAACTCACGAACAAAAATTGAAAACGGACATTTTTCTTAAATTTGCGAACAATTTTTGCAAAGTTTTGAAATTTTGAAAAAAAACATCAAGAAAAAAAACAGAAACTTAAAAAAGAAAAGAAACATTTGTGAACAATTTTTTAAAAAAATGCATACAGTTTTTGAATTTGTGAACAAAATTTGAAAACACGAATTGTTTTCAAATTCTGAACATTTTTGTAAAAGCGCGAACATTTTCTAAAAAATGCGAACATTTTTTTGAAAAAGAAAACATAAACTTGAAAAACAAAAAAGAAAAAAAGAAAAGAAAAAGAAACAGAAATAGAAAAGGAAAGGAAAATAAAAAACCAGTTCAGGAACGTTCTAGAAGGTTCCCAAAACCCGAAAAAACCAGCTGGAAACCTCTAGAAGGTTCCCAAAACCGGGAGCGCAGGAACGGTTAAACGGGCCGGCGCGTTGTGTCGCTGCTCGGTCGCTCGCCTGTGCGAAGCGCCGGCAGTTTGACGCAACGAGCGGCATATAGGATTTTCCTAGCCTTTGCACGTGATCAGCCGGCGGAAAGGAAACATTTTCCTTAGTTTAGGGCTTAATTATATAGAGCATGACCTAGAGACGTCATATGGAAAATTAAAGGCCCATTGGGCGTTCAGTCGACAGTTAGTTCGGATGGGCCACGCTACTTCAGGCTTTAGGAAAGGCAAAAATCAGAGAACAAACTTTTGTCCACTGATGAAAAATAGGAGAAAAAAAACCTTCTAACATTATCCCAAATAAGAACGTTGGTCTAAAAACTTATTTATGTCAGTATTTGTTGTTATATGTCCAGAGAAAACTTTTATTTTGGGAACTTCATTTTGTTTTTTGTTTATTTGCGGGGAACTTCGTTTTGTTGTTGGCCCGAAAAAGAACTCTAAATAATTTAAGTACCACCCATGCAAAAGGCAAAGCATGCACAGTTGCACACTAACTACCACCTTTGCATATATGTGGAAATATTAGTCAGATTTAGTCAATCATGTCTCGTGGCTACACTACATGTATATCCATAATCCATATATGTGCACAAGACATGACAAGAGAACATGCCTAAAAATACTTTCAATGTATGTGATAGTATAATCATGCATGCGAATAAATGACAGAGTTTCCATATATAGAGAGAGTATGTGCAGGGTCTGGTCCAAGGTCTTTAGCCTTTTGAGGCTTTAAGTGCTGTTTTGATCTTCATGTATCCCCTTAGGGCACAAAGTGGGAAAATATTCTTTGAATGACATGATAAAAGTAGTGATTATATATAGGCAGGCTAATATATGAGGACCATGACAAGAAAAGGAATATAATGATTGGACATGGTAATGTTCTAACGGTCATACTGCGTGCCTAGCTTTGGGCACAAATAAGTGTGAATTATAGGGAAGATCATCAATTATATGAAAGAAGTGATGCTCTTGAAACATTGGCATGATGGCGTCCATACACCAATACAAAACACATCCTTAAGGTTGGGAGAAACTGTTTCTTTTAACGGAGGCAAAAGATTTACCTCATCTGTTAATTAAAATGAAAAGAATTGTCAGTAGATTAACAGACACACAGTGTGAAAACCATCGTGTCCCGCTCATAAGTCATACCCAAGATATATCACACACATGATCACGAAGAAGACCTCATCGAGGTTGCACATATGCGTAATTGTAGTCGCTTATCCCGGGGCAAGTGACTCCAAGTATGTTGCGAAACAACTGCCTACCAAACCCACGACACAAAGTTCATGACAAGGCACATGAAGATCCATGCCAACTAATCAGCTGCACCTGTCGGCGATAACACAATCTGATTCCGATGGTGAGCCACGAAAGACCACCGAATAGACCAATTGTTGCATGTCGTCATCGCCACCCATCCTCTTCCGACACAACTCCAACATCATAGCAACAAACAATCCATGGCAAACCTGCGGACATGTTGAGGAAGAGTCGACTACCTCAGCCTATGTCGTGACTCTTGACGGTGCATAGTACCAAGGTGGCCAGTTAACCAGGAAGCCGGTCACCAAGACGGTCTCAGGGCCCAACAGCTCGAGGCATAGGCTGGGCCCCTCGTCCCGCATGAAGCCTACCTTGTAGAAAATCACCATCTTGACGTAAAAGTTAGGGACGCCCTATGGCTCTATGTCGATTAGTAAATAGTGTAATCCTAGATATCACCCCCCTTTATAAGGCGAGACCTAGGTGATAGTCGAGACATGAAACAATCTCCACCTTAGGCGCTTCCCTTCCCTTCGGGGCCAGATGATCAACCACACACCACCACTTGGATACTCATTTCCTCTTATAAGGAAAGGTGGTGTACTCAGCTTCGTCGGCAACCTGTAAGGTATAAGACTTATATTCTACCTCGGCTCCGTCCTCTACATTATCCTCATCATACTTAAGTTGTTGTATTAACCAAGGAAAGCAGTTTGTACTTACTTATGGGTTGCTCTTTTGTACAGTGCGACAAAATATAACGACCTGTTAAAATATGAAGGACAACTCATATTAAGTTTAGTGTTACTAATTGATGTTGCAAGTGTAGTTACCCAAGTTTGATTCTTGCATTTGAAGAGTTGGTCAAAGCCTTACTTCCAGAGATAATCTGTTAGGGCGTTGAAGTCCGGAGGCTGTCCATAGGACAACTCCTTTTCTCCGAGGCCCTTAAGGCACGAAAACTTCTTCCTTGTCCACCGAAAGCTTTCACTCAAGAAGGATAGCCTCACACATGGCAAGCCAAACTCAAGCAAGTTAGTTGTCTACAGTGCAACAAAAATTTATCCCTGCTGGTAAAAAGTTATAAATGAAGTGATGAAAGACAAAAGGTTCAAACATATAAATGTTCATTGGTCTATAGACAAATCAAACACTTTCCAAGTGATATGTTGCCTCGGGTATTATGGTCATGTAATCACAAAGAATGCTTCATAACAGATCTTGGATTGCATATGTCTTATTATTGAAATTGCTTTCGTATATGACAAATGGTGGCTTATATTTGTTAAGATTAGATGCGAGGAAACATAATATACATTGTTAGCTACAAGAACGAAGAACAAAATATACATTTTTCTCAGAACTATTCACAACTACATTGTCACATATACCAATTGAACATTTATAACAACAAAATAAACTATAAAATTGTAATTGTAACACACACAACTACTGAATCATCTATAACATGCAATACTAAAATGTTACAACCAATTGTAATATTCATAGCAACCAATGTAACATTCACAACTGCAGAATCATCTATCACATGCATAACTAAAATGAAATTGCTATTTTATTTACAAGGAATTAAGCTTAATTACCATCGTGGTTGGCGCTGTAACTTAAGAAAGCACATGACGGTTCTAGAACCATGAATGGAGGCGCATGACACATGACTGCACCAGATAAATACCACCACCGCAATAACCATGACGTGCGGGTCTATGGCCACGCACGATGGTTGGTGATACATCTCCAACATATTTTTTTGATTATTTCATGCTATTATATCATCAACCTTGTATGATTTGTATGCAATTTTATATTAACCTAGTGCCTAGTGCCAGTTGCTTTTTTCTGCATGTTTTTTGTTTTACAGAAAATCCCTGAAGTCCAAACACGGCAAAACTTTTTGAAGATTTTTTCTGGACCAGGAGGGACCCCATAACCTTCGAGGGAGGACCAGAAGCCAGACGAGGAGACGACAAGACAAT